>NW_027143104.1:0-84721 GCF_026170545.1 Melanerpes formicivorus
TTTCTATTCTATCCTGCAGCTCCCTCCTCTAAATGATGTGCCCTGTGTGGTTGTTTTAGGCTGCAGGCCATTTGGGGAGCACCACCTGCTCTCTAACTCCCTGTATTGCTCTGACTTCCTTTCATAGAGCCATAGAATGGGTTGGGGTGGAAGGGGACCTTCCAGATCATCCAGTTCCAACCCCCACCTGCCACGGGACACCTCCCACCAGCCCAGCTTGCTCAACGTCTCATCCAGCCTGGCCTTGGACACCTCCAGGCAGGGATCATCCACAGCCCTCCCTGGGCAGCCTGTGCCAGGCTCTCCCCACCCTCACTGGAAAGGATTTTCCTCCTCATCTCCACTCTGTCCTTTCTCCTCTTGCTGCTCACTGGCGAGCTCCTGAAGGCAAAGCCAACCTGGTTAAATATTGCAGTTTGAAATGGCAGATGTGCTGGGAGGGCCATGGGAGCTCACAGAGGGGGCTGGAGCACAGCCCTGGGAGGAGAGGCTGAGGGAGCTGGGGTTGCTTAGCCTGGAGAAGAGGAGGCTCAGGGGAGACCTTCTTGCCTGGGGTCCCCAGCTTTGTGGCTGAGACCTGGCCTGGGGTCCCCAGCTGGTGAGGCACTGGGGGCCAGCAGCTGGGTTAGCTCCAAAGAAAAGAAAGATCTGAGGGAGGAAGGTTGGGGAACAAAAAGTGTGGAGAAGGCAGAGTCAGGAGCAGGACCTGCTCCAGGGCAGCCCCAGCGAGCCCCACGTGTGCATCCCTCCAAAGCAGCCTGGTGCTTTGGGCAGGTCTCTTGCAGCAAGGGATTTGGATGGATCTCCTTGGTGGGACTCTGATCTCTGGGATGATCATGGTGGAGGCAGAGAGGCTTCAGGTGGCAGCAGCAGTGCCAGCAGATGAGTCAGCGCACTCTCTCAGGGGCACGTTCTGCCCTGGCTGACTGATGGGAAGGTGACAGCAAGGCAGGGAGCATCCCTCAGTCAGCCCCTGGAGGGTTGGGGTTCTTGTGGCTGGTGCAGAGCTTGGGGACTACTCAAGAAGTCCTTTCTCTGTGTCCTGGGTGCTGGCATCTCCAATCTCTTCCACTCCAAACCCAACAGGTTTGGGTTTTCTCAAGCTGGCTTTGCAGTAATTAATATGAGCAAGGGTAAAACAGAGAGCCATGGAGTGGGAGGGGGTGGAAGGGGCCTTGGGGATCATCTAGAGATGGTTTGGACATAAGGAAGAAGCTCATTGCAATGGAGGCAGTGAAATACTGGATCAGGTTGCCCAGAGAGGTGGTGAGGGGGTCAGGCTCTCTGGGGCCCTGAGCACCTTGCTCCAGTTGCAGCTGTCCCTTGCTGGCTGAGGAGGGCTGGGCAGGATGACCTCTGGGGATCCAACCTGAATGTCCTTCCATGATTCCATCTTTTACACCCAGGAGGGACTGGCCCCCCCATTCTTTGTCTTCCTGGGCAGTTCCACGTGGCAGTTCCACTCCTGCAGCCAAAAGTGAGAGCCTTCAGCCCAAGCTGGTGGTTTCCCCCTCCTCCTGAGTGTGAGGCTGATGCTCATAGCTCGCTGTTGAGTCACTCCCTGCTCTTCCCTGCCAGCAAAGGGCGAGGGGCTTGCACTCACCTCTGACAAACAGATGATGCAGCTCCACTGAAATGCAGGGAGTCCAAACCCTTTGGTCTTGGCAGGCTTGCCTCAATAAGATCATCTTGTGTGGGGAGAGATGAAAGGGGGTTGTAAAGCTCTTGTAACAGCAGGGAGAGCAAGGGGGGCTTTCTGCAGGGCTGGGAGAGCAAGGGGGGGGCTTTCTGCAGGGCTGCTTCAAGCCTGTCAGAGCAGGTCTTGGGTGTGTGAGTGGGGGGATGGAGCTGGATTGGGTGTGTGATGTGGAATGGATGGCTTGCAAGCTGAGGATTTTCCCCCACCAGAGGAGTTGGAGATTGGAATCCTCTCCCAAGGGGAAGCAGTGGAGTCCCCTACCAGGGACAGTGGTGAGACTCAGCTTGCCAGGGTGCTGGGCCAGCTCATTGCAACCCTTCTGTGACCTAGAAAGGTTGCACCAAGTGATCCTTGAGGTCCTTTCCAAGCTGGCATTCTGTGGCACAGGCTGCCCAAGGGGGTGGTGGAGTCCTCATCCTTGGAGGTGCTCCAGAGCCCTGTGGCCATGGCACTTGGGGCCAAGGGTTTGGTGGCCATGGTGGGGTTGGGTTGCTGGTTGGACTGGGTGAGCTTGGAGGTCTTTCCCAGCAAAACAATTCCAACCTGGTTAGTTCCCTTCTCTCCTCCTTCCCTTCTCTCCCTCCTTCCTTCTCTCCTCCTTCCTTCTCTCCTCCTTCCCTTCTCTCCTCCTTCCCTTCTCTCCTCCTTCCCTTCTCTCCTCCTTCCCTTCTCTCCTCCTTCCCTTCTCTCCTCCTTCCCTTCTCTCCTCCTTCCCTTCTCTCCTCCTTCCCTTCTCTCCTCCTTCCCTTCTCTCCTCCTTCCCTTCTCTCCTCCTTCCCTTCTCTCCTCCTCTCCCTTCTCTCCTCCTTCCCTTCTCTCCTCCTTCCCTTCTCTCCTCCTTCCTTCTCTCCTCCTTCCCTTCTCTCCTCCTTCCCTTCTCTCCTCCTTCCCTTCTCTCCTCCTTCCTTCTCTCCTCCTTCCTTCTCTCCTCCTTCCCTTCTCTCCTCCTTCCCTTCTCTCCTCCTTCCCTTCTCTCCTCCTTCCCTTCTCTCCTCCTTCCCTTCTCTCCTCCTTCCCTTCTCTCCTCCTTCCCTTCTCTCCTCCTTCCCTTCTCCTCCTCCTTCCCTTCTCTCCTCCTTCCCTTCTCTCCTCCTTCCCTTCTCTCCTCCTTCCCTTCTCTCCTCCTTCCCTTCTCTCCTCCTTCCCTTCTCTCCTCCTTCCCTTCTCTCCTCCTTCCCTTCTCTCCTCCTTCCCTTCTCTCCTCCTTCCCTTCTCTCCTCCTTCCCTTCTCTCCTCCTTCCCTTCTCTCCTCCTTCCCTTCTCTCCTCCTTCCCTTCTCTCCTCCTTCCCTTCTCTCCTCCTTCCCTTCTCTCCTCCTTCCCTTCTCTCCTCCTTCCCTTCTCTCCTCCTTCCCTTCTCTCCTCCTTCCCTTCTCTCCTCCTTCCCTTCTCGTCTATTCTATTCTCTTCCTCTGAAACCACTTTTGAGCTCAGTGTCAAAACTAAAGGCAATTGTTTGCCCTGCTGGTGTCCCCCAAGCCCTGGTGGTGATGTGCTGTGGCACTGAGGGGGTGTGTGTGTGGGGGGGGACAGGAGAACATCCATTCCAGGGGGTGTTGAGGCCCTTGAGTCCCCACCAAGCCTTCCTCTGTCTCCAGCATCTTTTTCTCTCTCCTTTCCAGGTGATCTCTGCAGTATCCAGGCTCTCCTTCCACAGCATTGCTCAGACCAAAGGAATTAGGTAAGATCCTTTCAGTGGGATGCTTTGGAGAAGGTTTCTTTCTCCTCCCATCCATCTCCCTGGACTTTAGAAGCATGAAGAGGGTTGGGAGATGGCAGGGTTGAACAAGGATGTAGTCAAGGGGTGATGGTTAGGAGCTGAAAGAGGGAGATTCAGACTGGGGGGAAGGAAGACATTTAGTACACTTGAGGGTGGCAAGACCCTGGCTCAGGCTGCTCAGAGAGGTAGGGGATGCCCTGGAACCAGGGCTGGTCAGGTTGGCTGGGGCTCTGAGCAAGCTGCTCTGGCTGCAGGGGGCTTGGATCAGATGAGCTTTAAGTGGTCCCTCCCAACCCAAAGCAGTCTGGGGTCCTGTGCTGGCTCAGTGCTGCATGGGGGAGCTAAAGGAGGTTTGGGGGCTGCAGGTGAGGATGTGGCACTCCAGGATGGGGCTTGATGGCTGTGGTGGCCACAGCTTGGTGCTTGGATTTGGTGACCTCAGAGCTCTCTTCCAACCCAAACAGCTCTGTGCTTCTGTGGGGCTGGACTGTGGCTGGGGCCAGCACAGGCAGAGTGTGGGGGACATGGGCTGGGGGTTGGGGTTTGCAGCCCATGCCCAGCACCCCAAACCACCATTCCCACTGCTGGAAGTGAGTTTTTTCTCTGCCTTAACTGAGCTGATACTGCTGGAGGGGTGGTGGTGGTGGTTGGGGGTGGGGGGAGCAGCTTCTCATGTGTAAAACAAACTTGGAGCCTTCCCATCTGTTAAGCACAGATCTGACAGATCCCAGCAGGGCTGCTGGGAGGGGGTGGGGGGTGGGATTCAGGGGGTGAAGGTTGGAGGAATAAAGCTGTGCTGCAAGTGAAGGGCTGGTTGTTATTAAGGACAGCCCCAAGCCCAGGAGCATCCTGCAGGGAGGATTGTTTTAAGGGACAAGAGCAGCCAAAGCATTTGGAGGCAGGGAGTGAGGGGGGGAAGCAGCATGCAGAAGGGTTGGGGGGTTGAGTCCTGGGGCATCACAGGGTGGGGGAGGCTGGGATGGGTCACCCCTGGCAAAGGCCTTCCTGAGGCAGGGAGCTCCTGGTGTCACTTCAGGCTGAAGGAGGCTGTGGGAAGGCTTTGGCTGAACCCTTGGCGCTCCTGCTGAGCTCTCCTGCTGCCAGGGGCTGGGTTGGGAGCCAGAGGGAGGGGAGGAGGGAGGGAGGCTTTGCTATTCCTGTGGATGTGTGGCTTTCTCTCATTCACTTTTACAACCAGCATTTATAGTTCCCACTCAGATGCCTTCTCTTGGAAGCCTTTGGCCCCACAGCCACACGAGAATAGCACAGAGCTCAGCAAGCCTCTGCTGCTAGCTCTGCTTTCCCTGCCTGTGAACCCTGCTTCCCCTCCCTGCTGCCAGCTCTGCAAGGAGAGAAGGTGCTGGAAAAGAACCCCCACAGCCCACCTGGGGCTGCCCCCTGCCACCTCTGCTGGCCCCTGCAGTTGGAGAGCCCTCACTTTGGCCACTGCTCCTTGCTCTGTTCTGTTCCCCCCCCCCTTGTAATCCATTTCTTGCTACACCAGCACAAAAGCCTCAGTGAACAGAAACTAACCTCAGGTGAATTGAATTCATCTGTGGGAGCCAGCAGCAGCTCTGCCTCCTCCAAAGGGTTGGCCACCACTACCCCTCAGCTCACTAGGGGTCCCTGCTGCTGCTTTGGGGCTCTTCCCTCCCCCTCCAGTGAAGATGCTGCCACTGACAAAGGAATGGGAGAGATCTTGTTGGCTTTGGGCATGGAGCTGCAAGCCATGGCTGGAAGCAGGGCAGGTAGGGTGCTGGATGCTGTGTGGTCCTCAGCCCCCAGCATGGAGCTCCAAGCCATGGTTGGGAGCAGGGCAGGTAGGGTGCTGGATGCTGTGTGGTCCTCAGCCCCCAGCATGGAGCTCCAACCTTGGTTAGGAGCAGGGCAGGCAGGGTGCTGGATGCTGTGTGGTCCTCAGCCCCCAGCATGGAGCTCCAACCTTGGTTAGGAGCAGGGCAGGTAGGGTGCTGGATGCTGTGTGGTCCTCAGCTCCCAGCATGGAGCTCCAAGCCATGGTTGGGAGCAGGGCAGGTAGGGTGCTGGATGCTGTGTGGTCCTCAGCCCCCAGCATGGAGCTCCAACCTTGGTTAGGAGCAGGGCAGGTAGGGTGCTGGATGCTGTGTGGTCCTCAGCCCCCAGCCTGGAGCTCCAACCTTGGTTGGGAGCAGGGCAGGTAGGGTGCTGGATGTTGTGTGGTTCTCAGCCCCCAGCCTGGAGTGTGGCTCTGCTCCAAGCCCTATTTTGGGGTCTACTAATCAGGATCATGCCAATTAAGGAGGAGATAAATCCTATTACCTAGAATCCTATTACTTAGAGTCATAAAATAGCCTCCTGGAAGGGTTTTGGTGGGAAGAGCCCTTGCAGATCATCAAGGCAGCATTATTAGCTCAGCACTAAACCCATGGCCCTCAGCACCACCTCCTCCTTGGCCTTCAAGGAGTTTGGTGGCCCTGGAGGGCTGAAAAATGCCACTCAGTCCTGTGGAAAACAGAGAAAACCAAACCCAATCCTGTTCAATATCTTCATTGATGATCTGTAGGGGGAGGGATGGAGTCCATCATGAGGAAGTCTGCAGATGGCACCAAGCAGGGGGCAGGAGTTGATCTGTTAGAGGGTAGAAGGGCTCTGCAGAGGGACCTGGCAGGGGGTTGGAACTGGATTCATCATTAGGGTCCCTTCCAACCCAAACCAGCAGCCTCACACCAAAGAAGTTTCTCCTCCTGTTCAGATGGATCCGTCTGGGTTCCAGTTTGTGTCCCTTGCCCCTTGTCCTGTTGCTGGACAGCACTGAGCAGAGCCTGGCCCCTGCTTCTTGCCCCCCAGCCTTTCTCTCTTGCAGAGCATTGCTCAGCTCCCCTCTGGGGCTGCTCTTCTCCAGGCTCTCAGCCCCAGGGCTCTCAGCCTCTGCTCCTCACATTGCTGCTCCAGGCCCCTCAGCAGCTTTGCAGCCTCCCCTGGACTCTTTGTGAGAGAGATGTCTGTGGAGTCCCCTTTTGCTTGTCCTCCATCTGCTCTCCTCAGCCTGGAGCTGAAGAGAGGGAGGGACTCCTCCTGCTTTCCTGAGCAGAGCACTGCTGCCTGGCACTGCAGGAACGAAGCCCCAGCGTGGTGCAAGGGGAAATCACAGGAGCTGCTCTTTTCTTGTCACCTGAAACCCTCAGCTGAGAGCTGGGCTGGAGCTGGGGGATGCAGCTAACCCCCCTGGGCACTGTGCAGCCAGCTGTGCTAGGTAGGGGCTCCAATCACCCTCTGCTGTAAGGACTCCAATCACCCTCTGCTCTAAGGACTCCATCACCCTCTGCTCTAAGGACTCCAATCACCTCTGCTCTAAGGACTCCAATCACTCTCTGCTCTAAGGACTCCAATCACCTCTGCTCTAAGGACTCCATCGCCCTCTGCTCTAAGGACTCCAATCACCCTCTGCTCTAAGGACTCCGTCGCCCTCTGCTCTAAGGACTCCGTCACCCTCTGCTCTAAGGACTCCATCGCCCTCTGCTCTAAGGACTCCGTCGCCCTCTGCTCTAAGGACTCCATCGCCCTCTACTCTAAGGACTCCATCACCTCTGCTCTAAGGACTCCAATCACCTCTGCTCTAAGGACTCCGTCACCCTCTGCTCTAAGGACTCCATCGCCCTCTGCTCTAAGGACTCCATCGCCCTCTGCTCTAAGGACTCCAATCACCCTCTGCTCTAAGGACTCCGTCGCCCTCTGCTCTAAGGACTCCGTCACCCTCTGCTCTAAGGACTCCATCGCCCTCTGCTCTAAGGACTCCATCGCCCTCTGCTCTAAGGACTCCAATCACCTCTGCTCTAAGGACTCCAATCACCCTCTGCTCTAAGGACTCCATCGCCCTCTGCTCTAAGGACTCCAATCACCTCTGCTCTAAGGACTCCAATCACCCTCTGCTCTAAGGACTCCATCGCCCTCTGCTCTAAGGACTCCATCGCCCTCTGCTCTAAGGACTCCATCGCCCTCTGCTCTAAGGACTCCATCGCCCTCTGCTCTAAGGACTCCAATCACCCTCTGCTCTAAGGACTCCATCGCCCTCTGCTCTAAGGACTCCATCGCCCTCTGCTCTAAGGACTCCATCGCCCTCTGCTCTAAGGACTCCAATCACCCTCTGCTCTAAGGACTCCGTCGCCCTCTGCTCTAAGGACTCCATCGCCCTCTGCTCTAAGGACTCCAATCACCCTCTGCTCTAAGGACTCCATCGCCCTCTGCTCTAAGGACTCCATCGCCCTCTGCTCTAAGGACTCCAATCACCCTCTGCTCTAAGGACTCCGTCGCCCTCTGCTCTAAGGACTCCATCGCCCTCTGCTCTAAGGACTCCAATCACCTCTGCTCTAAGGACTCCAATCGCCCTCTGCTCTAAGGACTCCATCGCCCTCTGCTCTAAGGACTCCATCGCCCTCTGCTCTAAGGACTCCAATCACCTCTGCTCTAAGGACTCCAATCACCCTCTGCTCTAAGGACTCCATCGCCCTCTGCTCTAAGGACTCCATCGCCCTCTGCTCTAAGGACTCCATCGCCCTCTGCTCTAAGGACTCCATCACCTCTGCTCTAAGGACTCCAATCACCCTCTGCTCTAAGGACTCCATCGCCCTCTGCTCTAAGGACTCCATCGCCCTCTGCTCTAAGGACTCCAATCACCCTCTGCTCTAAGGACTCCATCACCTCTGCTCTAAGGACTCCATCATCCTCTCTGTGAGCTGCTGGTGCACCTGGGCTGTTTTCTTGCTGAATTTCTATCAGGATTCCTCTTCTTCTTCTTCTCCTTTGGTGTGCACCTTCCAATCCCCCAGAGGAAAGCACAGCATCATCTTCATTTCTTTCTTTGCCTTATTTATGTCCAGGGGACCTGGCAAAAATCTGGCAGGGCCTGGGGAGCTGCTTTCCAGGGCTGAGTAATGGAACACCAGAGCCTGGTTTTAATTAAGCTCAGCAGCTTTTTGGGGGGCCCTAATCTGCAGGCAGAGGATTGATTCCATCCTGCTCCATGCAAGCAGCTCAGGGAGGGCTGGAGGCTGCTCTGCCCTGAGGACAGGCTGAGGGAGGTGGGGTTGGGCAGGCTGGAGAGGAGAAGGCTCCCAGGAGACCTCATTGTGGCTTTCTAGGAACCTTTTGGCTGTGGGGAAGGGGAAGTGCTCTCCCTGTGCAGCGTGGCTGATGCTGCTGGGTGAGCAGCCAGGGCTGCCAGGGCTTAGGGCTCAGGGCAGCTGAGGTTTCCTCCTCCTTAGGGGCTTGTTGGTGCTGCCTGGCCCAGCCCTGCTGCCTTCTCCATGCTCAGAGCTGGATCCTGCTGATCTTTGGCATCTTCGTGGGCCAGCAAAGCCAGGCTTGAGGGGAAGGCTGTGGTGGTCGTGCAGGAGAACCTCACCAAATCAGCCTGGAGAGGAGAAGGCTCCAGGGAGACCTCATTGTGGCCTCCCAGGATCTGCAGGGGGCTGCAGGAAAGCTGGGGAGGGACTTTGGAGGGTGTCAGGGAGGGATAGTACTGGGGGGGGTGGGGGGGGTGGAGCAAAACTAGAAGTGGGGAGATTGAGATTGAGATTGGCTGTGAGGAAGAAGTTGTTCCCCATGAGGGTGGTGAGAGCCTGGCACAGGCTGCCCAGGGAGGTGGTGGCAGCCTCCTGCCTGGAGGTGTTTGCAGCCAGGCTGGAGGTGGCTGTGAGCAACCTGCTGTGGTGTGAGGTGTCCCTGGCCATGGCAGGGGGTTGGGACTGGCTGAGCCTTGAGCTCCCTTCCAGCCCTGCCAGTTCTGTGATGCTAGGGATGTTGGTGGTGTGGTTTGCATCCATTTCACACCACCCTGCCCTGATAGGAGGAGAGGGAGTGGATTGAAGCTTGAGGAGAGTGGATTTAGACTGCAGATAAGGAGGAAGTTCTTGAGAGTGAGGCTGGGGAGGCACTGGGACAGGCTGCCCAGGGGAGGCTGTGGATGCTCCCTCCCTGGAGGTGCTCAAGGCCAGGCTGGATGAGCACCCTGGGCTGGTGGGAGGTGTCCCTGCCCATGGCTGGGGGATTGGAACTGCCTGAGCTCAAAGATCCCTTCCATCCCAACCCATCCATGGAGCTGTGCCCATGCCCTGCTGCTGCTCTCATTCCACAGATGGGAACCAAACCTTGGAGGTCAAGAGCAGGGCTGGGGAAGCAGCTCTGGGTGACCTCTTAGCTCCTCCCTGAGAAGCTTACAGCCACCTCTTGGTCCATTAGCAAATTAAATGCTGCTTTAATCTGCCTTAATCCCTCCCAAGCCAATTTTCAGTGGCATGTCAGTGTCCTGTGAAATCAAGAGGAGGGTGGCCAGCAGGGCAGGGGAGGTGATTCTGCCCCCTCCACCCTGCTCTGCTGAGAGCCCACCCCCAATCCTGTGTCCACTCCAAGCTGCACTTCCAGCCTGCAGCTCCCAGGCTGTGGCTTTGGGTGGCAGGGCAAGGGGGTGATGGGTTTAAGGTTAAAGAGGGAGGCTTAGGCTGGAAAGAAGGAAGATAGGGTGGTGAGAGCCTGTGCCAGGCTGCCCAGAGAGGTGGGAGCTGCCCCAGCCCTGGCCCCAGCCCAGCTGAGGCTGTTTGGGGCTCTGAGCAGCCTGCTGGGGTTGGGGATGTCCCTGCTGGCTGCAGGGGGGTTGGACTGGGTGGGCTTGGAAGCTGCCTCCCAACCCAGCCCACTCTGGGGTTCTGTGCTGTGTTTTCTGGCCACATCCTGACCCAGGAAGGCTCAGCACAGCCCTGTCCATCCCAGCAGAGCTGTGGAAGCTCCTCTGCAGCACCCTGGGGCTCTGGTCCTCTCCATGTATGAGAGCTGCCTGGCAGAAGGAGCAGCAGATGGAGGCAGCTCGGATTTCAGGGGGGGTTCACCTCCTCTGTCTGCTTGTTCAAGCACTGACTTTGCCAAAGCCTGGATCAGGCTGCCCAGGGCTGTAGGGGAGTCTCCATCCCTTGGGGGGAGCTCAGAGCTGTGGAGATGTGGTGCTGAGGGCCCTGGTTTAGAGGTGCCCTGGCAGTGCTGGGTCAATGCTTGATGGCCTGAAAGGTTCCTTCCAAGCAGAGCAGTTCTGTGGTTGCCTGGTTTGAGGCCAGGCTGCTGCTGTACCAGACTGAAGCTGCTCCTTCCCTGACCCTCTCTTCCCTGGGGCAGGCCCATGGAGCTGAAGAGCTGGCTTGGGTTGCTGGGGCAGGGGGCTCAGATGCTGCAGGTGCCTTCAGGAAGCAACCAAAGCTTCCTGCTCCTTGCTGTGGGGCTCAAAGCTTAGCTGGCTCTTCCCATGGGATCCTTGAGAGGAGTGGGCACAGCCAGGCAGGGCAGAGCTGTGCCTTCTGCAGAGAGGGTGGCTGGGGAGGAGCTGGTGTGGGATGGCTCATGGGGCAAGCTGGGAGTGAGGGAGGGAGGTCTGGGACACAAATCAGAGCAGAACACAGAATGAACCAGCTTGGGAAAGAGCTGGGAGATCCTCCAGTCCAACCTAGCACCCAGCACCATCTGACCAGCTAAACCCTGGCACCAAGGGCCTCATCCAGGCTCTTTTGAAGCCCTTCCAGAGGTGGTGACTCCACCACCTCCCTGGGCAGCACATTCCCATGGCCAATCTCTCTTTGTGCTTTAGGTGCCATGTGAAAGAGTCATTGATTGTTGTCCCCCACCCTGTGGTGTGGTCTGGCTCTGTGGGGAGGCTTAGAGTAGGTATTAGGAACACCAAGGTGGTCATCTTCACCCCAGAAAGGGGCCCTGGGCCCTGGAACAGGCAGATATTAGGAACAATCTCTTCACCTAGGTGGTCATCTTCACCCCAGAAAGGGTCCCTGGGCCCTGGCCCAGGCTGCCCAGGGCAGTGGTGGAGTCCCCATCCCTGGAGGGGTTTCAAAGCTGTCTTCATGTGGTGCTGGGGACCATGGCTTGGTGGTGATCCACCCTTGGAGGTGTGGAAAAGAGGTTTGGGTGAGGAGCTCAGGGGCATGGCCTCAGAGCTGTGCCCAGGGAGGTGCTTGGGCTCAAGGAGCTTAAGGGCTCCTCTGATTCTCCCTCTGAGAGCAGGTTGGGTCTGCTGCGTGCTGTGCACCTCTGAGCTCTCCAAGCTCCCAGAGGAAGAAGCCAGGAGGGTCTGGGGAGACCAAGGGGGTGCTTTGCATCACACATCAAGCACCACCAGCCAGCTCAGGCTCTTGTCCTCAAGAGCCAGCCTCCCCACTTGCTTTCCTCTTGTCCTGCCATGCCCAGGGGTGCCCAGGAGCAGCAGCTGAGATGGCAGTGCCCTGGGAGCTGGGGATTCAGCAGGGGGTGGGGAAACCCAAACCCACTCCATTTACAACGGATCTTTTGTTGCAGAACCCCCTCCTGCCTGGGGCAGGGGCTGCAGGGAGCCCTCTGTGAGCACTAATGCTGTCATCCCTCTCCTTGCCCAGGCCCTTCCCCTCGGAGGAGACCGCAGAGAACGACGACGATGTGTACCGGAGCCTGGAGGAGCTGGCAGAGTAAGCACCCCGGGCCTGCCCTGGGGAGGGGGAGGGGGAGGGGGGGACCTGAGGAGGGAGAGCTGGCAGGGGAGCTCCAGCAGCTCTGTGTGCTGCCAGAGGCCATCTCTTCACCTGTGGAGCCCGGGGAGGGGACACTTCCCAGCAAGAGGAGTGGAGTAGAGTAGGGTAGGGTAGAGTAGAGTAGGGTAGAATAGAATAGAGCAGACCAGGTTGGAAGAGACCTTTGAGATCATCCAGTCTAACCTCTCCCCCAGCACCATCTGATCAACTCAACCATGGCACCAAGCACCCCATCCAGGCTCTTCCTAAACACCCCCAGGGATGGGGACTCCACCACCTCCCTGGGCAGCACATCCCATGGCCAATCTCTCTCTCTGGGAAGAATTTCTTCCTCCCCTCCAGCCTAAACCTCCCCTGGCACAGCTTGAGACTGTGTCCTCTTGTTCTGGTGCTGGGTGCCTGGGAGAAGAGCCCAACCCCCTCCTGGCTACAGCCTCCCTTCAGGGAGTTGGAGAGAGCAAGAAGGTCTCCCCTGAGCCTCCTCTTCTCCAGGCTAAGCAACCCCAGCTCCCTCAGCCTCTCCTCACAGGGCTGTGCTCCAGACCCCTCCCCAGCTTTGTTGCCCTTCTCTGGACACCTTCCAGCATCTCAACATCTTTCCTGAACTGAGGAGCCCAGAACTGGACACAGGACTCAAGGTGTGACCTCAGCAGTGCTGAGCACAGGGCACAAGGACTTCCCTGCTCCTGCTGGCCACACTGTTCCTGATGCAGGCCAGGATGCCCTTGGCCTTCTTGGCCCCCTGGGCACACTGCTGGCTCATGTTCAGCCTGTTATCAACCACTACCCCCAGGTTCCTCTCTGCCTGGCTGCTCTCAGCCACTCTGACCCCAGCCTGTAGCACTGCCTGGGGTTGTTGTGGCCAATGTGCAGAACCTGGCACTTTGATGTGTTCAGTCTCATGCCCTTGTGCTCTGTCCATCTGTCCAGCCAGTCAAGGTCCCTCTGCAGAGCTCTCCTACCCTCTAACAGCTCAACTCCTGCCCCCAGCTTGGTTTCTGAGTGGCTCAGTGGGGCATGAGGAGCTCCAAGCCCACGGAGGGAGGTCCCCTCCACCTGCTGGATCCCTGGGATGCAATTCCCTCTTTCTGCAGACCCCAGCTGAAGGCCTGGGATCCCCACTGGTTGGTTACTCAGGGCTGGTCCCCCCCCATCATGGCATTGCTGTGGCCTGGCATCCCCTGTGAGTGACCTCTGGCCCCCACCAGGACAGGGAGGGACTTGTGCTAAGGGCTTGGACTGATGGGATGAGGGAAATGGCTTTGAGCTGGCAGAGGGCAGAGTGAGACTGGAGATGAGGCAGGAGCTCTGGAGGCTGAGGAGGGTGAGGCACTGCAGCAGGCTGCCCAGGGAGCCTGGAGGCTTTCTGACCCCTCCTGGATGCCTTCCTGAGTGCCCTGCCCTGGGTGACTCTGCTTTGGCAGGGGGCTTGGGCTCTGGAGCTCCCTTCCAGCCCCTCCCACTCTGTGAGTCTCTGACCAGCCCCACTTTTCCCTTCCTCCCTTTGCTGGGCCAGGAGACTCTGGCTGGGGCTGTGCTGGTCCCAGTGGGGCAGCCTGGGCACCGGTGCTGGGCGCTGCCAAGCCAGAGGGCTGCAGGAGAAAGCTCTTCCTTGGCTGCTGCTGCCTCTTCCAGCAGCTGAAACAAGGGCAGCATTCAGCAGCTGGGGATGATTCAGTCCATCCAGCATCTTGGCACTGCTGAGGCAGCAGCCCTGGGAGGAGCCCAGTGCAGCCAGAATGCTTTGCTGGAGGCGAGGGAGCCCTGGGCACGGTGAGCAGTGGAGTGGCCCAGGCTGTGTGGAAGGAGCTGCTGCCCAGCAGCTCAGCCAGGCACAGCAGCCTGGGGCTGAGGCCTGAGGAGGGCAGATTTGCCCTGGAGGCTGGAAAGGGATTCTTTCCAGTGAGGCTGGGGAGACACTGGAGCAGGTTGCCCAGGGGGGGCTGTGGATGACCACTCCCTGGGGGTCTTCGAAGCCAGGCTGGATGAGGGTGACCTGGGCTGGTCCAAGGTGTCCCTGCCCGTGGCAGAGGGGCTGGAACTGGGTGGCCTTGAAGGTCCCTTCCAGCCCAAACCATGCTATGCATCTCTCAGCATGCAGCTGTGGGGTGCTGGTGTGGAGAGAGGATGCTCCTGCCCTGCTGAACCCTTTGTGCTCTCACCTTGGGGCTGTCAGAGAGGTGGCAGCAGGCTGTGTGCAGCTCCCCAGGGCTGGCTCAGCCACCCAGCAGAGCCAGGCAGAGAATTGCCTGGAAACAGCAAACCCTCCCCCCCAAAAAAACCAAAACCCAAGCAAAAAGAGCTGCTGGTGATGGAAAGGGGAGGGGAAGGCAGGAGAGTATCAGGGGAGCTAGGAAGTGCTCAGCTTCCCTCTCCTCAACCCATTGGCCCTGGGGTGAGCTTGGCCAGATGGCAGCTTGCAGAGAGCCTGGGCAGATGGTGGGGGCTGGCCAGGTTGCAAGTGGTGCCTGATCCACCCTGGGAGCAGCACTAAAGGGACATTTGTCCTCTGCTGCCTGATTTATTCCTGCAGGCCCTGATGGCAGAGCCTGGAGCAGCAGCTGCTTTTCCTTCTGGGGGTGGGGGTTGCCCTGGGAACATGCAGGGCTTTGGGAGGGGTGCCTTGGCTGGAGCCTGCTCCCACCTTCTCTTCCCCCCCAAATCAAAGCCACCCTGGTCCTGAGGATGCTCCTGGGGGTCCACAGGGCTGTGAGTTGCTGCTTCCCACTTGGCTACAGCTGCTGGCTGCTGGGGTAGGCAGCTGTCCACCTACTGCTGAGCATCTTCCCTGCCAACCACCTCTCCATCTCCTCCTGGCTGTGTCAGCTGCCTCAAGCCATACCTGGAGCAGGGTAGGTTTAGGTTGGACATTAGGAGGAAGGTCTTTACTGTGAGGGTGGGGAGACACTGGAACAGGCTGCCCAGGGAGGTTGTGGCTGCCTCATCCCTGGAGGTGTTGAAGGCCAGGCTGGATGAAGCCCTGAGCAGGCTGGGCTGGTGGGAGGGGTCCCTGCCCATGGCAGGGGGCTGGAGCTGGCTGAGCTTTCATAGTGTCATAGAATCAGTCAGGGTTGGAAGGGACCACAAGGATCAGCCAGTTCCAACCCCCCTGCCATGGGCAGGGACACCCCACACTAGATCAGGCTGCCCAGAGCCTCATCCAGCCTGGCCTTAAACACCTCCAGGGCTGGGGCCCCAACCACCTCCCTGGACAACCCATTCCAGGGCTTCACCACTCTCATGGGGAAGAACTTCCTCCTCCCCTCCAGCCTGAATCTCCCCACCTCCAGCTTCATTCCATTCCCCCTAGTCCAATCACTACCTGAGAGCCTGAGCAGTCCCTCCCCAGGGAGGGACTTTAAGGTCTCTTCCAACTGCAGCCAGGCTGTGATGCCATGATGGGTGCAAGCAGCTTTCTCTCTTGCCCAAGGCTGTTTGTGCCAGCTGCTTAAAGCTGCCAGCAGGGTGGTGAACACTGGGCCAGGTTACCCAGGGGGGTGGTTGAAGCCCCAGCCATGGAGGTACTCAAGGTGAGGCTGGACAGGGCTTGGTCTAGTTGAGGATGTTGTAGAAGCAATCAGGTTGGAAAAGAGCTCAGAGATCATCCAGTCCAGGCTGTCACCCAGCACCTCCTGACAACCAAACCATGGCTCCAAGTGCCACATCCAATCCCCTCCTGAACACCTCCAGGGCTGGGGACTCCACCACCTCCCTGGGCAGCACATCCCAGTGGCTAACAACTCTCTCTGGGAAGAACTTTCCCCTCACCTCCAGCCTAAACCTCCCCTGGCACAGCTTGAGACTGTGTCCTCTTGTTCTGGTGCTGCTTGCCTGGGAGAAGAGACCAACCCCCAGCTGGCTGCAACCTCCCTTCAGGGAGTTGGAGAGAGCAAGGAGGTCTCCCCTGAGCCTCCTCTTCTCCACAGCTCCTTCAGCCCTACCCAACCAGGCTCATCCTCCTGCCACCAACCCAACCAGAGGCTTGCTAACGAGCCTGGAGCCAGGCAGATGATGTATGGAGAGGCAGCCAAGCAGCCTGAGAGGTGTGGGGAGGGAAGATTAATCAGGAAGCAGGAGCTGGGCAGCTCTGGATCAGGGAGTGGAGCTGGGAATGTAAACAGTGGTGCAGATAATCCCAGCAGGGCTGGGGAGGGGGGAGATGGATCACCAGCCATTAGTGGGCATTATTACAGCAGCTGCAATGCATCACTCTGCAAGGATGGGGCTGGATACAGCCTGCCAAGGTAGCTGTTGGGAAGCCTCTCCTCCCCTTCCCCAAACTCGGTCTTTTTCATTCACTAAATCTGGGTTTAAGAGCAGGAAGAGCTGAAGTGGGAGGAGTGAAGCAAGCCCTGGGCCACTCCCTGCTGACAGAGAGCTCAGGGGGGCCCAGGCTGCTCTCCCCAGCTCCCTGCAGGGAGGCTGCAGCCAGCTGGGGGTTGGGCTCTCCTCCCAGGCAAGCAGCACCAGAACAAGAGGACACAGCCTCAAGCTGTGCCGGGGAGGTTTAGGCTGGAGGGGAGGAGAGGCAGGAGGTGAGCAGCAGGCTGTGGGCATCCTGGGGGGCAGGGGGAGCTGGGCTTGGCTGCATGTGGTGGCTCAGCTGGTTCCTGCTGTGGCTCCTGGCTGCCAGGTCTGGCTGGGCTGTGCAGAATGGCTGCAGGGGCAGGGCTGGCAGAGCTGGCTGCAGTGGGCATCACAGGCACACTTGGCACCAGGCTGGGAGCAGACCTTGGCTGTGATCCCTGCTCATGTCAGGCAGCATTTGGACTTTCCCAGCCTCCAGCAAGCAGGAGGAGATCACAGAAGTGTCAGGGCTGGAAGGGAGCTCAAGGCTCAGCCAGTCCCAACCCCCTGCCATGGCCAGGGACACCTCACACTGCAGCAGGTTGCTCACAGCCACATCCAGCCTGGCTGCAAACACCTCCAGGGATGAGGCTGCCACCACCTCCCTGGGCAACCTGTGCCAGGCTCTCACCACCCTCCTGGCCAACAACTTCTTCCTCACAGCCAATCTCAATCTCCCCACCTCTAGTTTTGCTCCATCCCCCTCAGTCCTCTCACTCCCTGACACCCTCACAAGTCCCTCCCCAGCTTTCTTGCAGCCCCCTTCAGATGCTGGAAGGCCACAATGAGGTCTCCTGGGAGCCTTCTCCTCTCCAGCCTGCCCAACCCCACCTCCCTCAGCCTGCCCTCAGAGGAGGGATGAGCAGCAAGTGGGGGAAGCAGACTCCCAAGGCAGCCAGGGGAGGAGGCTTGCCCGTGCCAGGAGGGCTTCCTTGCTGCGGTGGTTGCCCTCCCTCCTTGGTGTGAGAGCAGTGTGGTGTGTCCCCAGGGGCAGTGCAGCCTCCCCCTCTTGCCAGCCCTCAGTGCTTTCTCCCTCTCCTCGCAGTGAGCATGACCTGGGGGAGGACATCTACGACTGCGTCCCCTGCGAAGACGAAGGGGATGACATCTACGAAGACATCATCCGAGTGGAAGTCCAGCAGCCCATGGTACCCAGCCCTGGGCACCCCTCAGCCTGCAGCTCGGGGGCAGGGGAGGGGGCAGAGGGTTTGCTCCAGTAAGCAGCTGGGAGGTGGTGCTGTGGGGACCCAAGCTGCCTCCCGAGGAGGTGGAGCTGAGCCAGGCTGGGACGGTGCTGGCCTGGGAGGGAGGGCTGTGAGGAGTTCCCCAGCCTGTCAGCAGCAGGAGGAGGAAGGGGAAGGGGAGAGCTAATAAGCCCTAGAAGCTAAAGGTGGTGCTTGGCTGCTGAGGCAAGGCAGCCCTGTCTGGGGAGGGGGCAGCAGGGGGCTCTGCCTGCTCCACCTGCCAGATGTGCTGTGGCTGCTACAGACACTGAGATAGGAGCAAGAGCTGGCAGATCCCTCCCTGTGTGCAGGACCCAGCTCCTCTCTGTGCCTGCTGCTGCTCCTGCCTGGCCCTCAGGGCAGGAGGCTGTTGAGAGTGGAGCTTTCTGGGGGGGCAGTAGAGGCTCAGGTGGCTTTGGGGCCAAGCAGCTGACCCCATTCATCAGCCCTGAAAGCCTTTTGCTGCTGGGGAAACCCTCCCCATGCTCCTCCCATGCTCCTCATGCTTGCATGAGGGCTCTGGTGCAGATACCACGCTCCATGGATGAGCCAGGAGGGTGCTGGTGGCCCTTGAACCTTCTCAGAGGTGCTCCCAGCCACACTTGCTGTGTCCTGAGTGCTGAGCTGCCCTGCCTGCTGCTGGTGAGAGCGGGGAGAGACCTTCCCACCACAGCATGACCTTCTAAATGCTCTCCCAGCCTGGTGTTTGCCACCCCACCCCCAGGCAGGCTTTGTGCAGACTCTAATGGCAGCCTCCTGGCTGCAGGCAGCTCTGGCACTGGTACATAGCTCCCCAGAGCAGAGAAGGATCAATGGGTGAGCAGTGAAATCCCTGGAGCAGGGTGCCTGGCTGTGCTGGGTGAGGTGCTGGGTGAGGTGCTGGGAAGCTGGCAAGGCAAAGCTTCACCCTGTGGAGCCAGGCTGTGCAGCTGGGATGCCCCCATGCTGGCTTCTCACCCATCCTAAGCCTGCCTGCAGGTGGGAGCAGGCCCAGGGTGATGCTGTTCATCCCTTCCTGTCTTGTCTGCAGCCCTGAGGAGCTTCCCACTGCACCAAACTCCTGCCTGGATCCAGGCACCAGGCACAACACATTCCCAGGGATCCTGCCAAAGGGCTTGGAGCTGCCTCCAGGCACTGGGGGCACAGCCAAAGTCAACACAGCTCCCTGGCCACCAGCATCTGCCCTGTGTGCCACCAGCATCTGCCCTGTGTGCCACCAGCATCTGCCCTGTGTGCCACCAGCATCTGCCCTGTGTGCCACCAGCTGCAAGAGCCAGCTGGCCCAGGACCTGCCCCTGGGGAAGGCTTTGGGTAGGATCTCCTGGCACAAAGGGCAGAACCAGGGGAAAGCTCCCACCAAGGGGGTGTCCAGCAGCTGGGGAGGGCAGGATCAGGGCCAGGGCTGCCCCTCCACAGCGTTTGCTGTGCTCTTGGATGTGCTGGGAAGTGGTGGAGTTGATGGCTCTGACTCCTCCTCCTCCCCTTCCTTGGGCCAGAGGCTGCTTTCCATACAAGCACTGAAGGTGTGCCTGCAGCCCAGAAGCCAACCATGCCCTGGGCTGCAGCAGGAGCAGGGAGAGCAGCAGGGCAGGGAGGGGATTCTGCCTCTCCTCCTCTCCTCCTCTCCTCCTCTCCTCCTCTCCTCCTCTCCTCCTCTCCTCCTCTCCTCCTCTCCTCCTCTCCTCCTCTCCTCCTCTCCTCCTCTCCTCCTCTCCTCCTCTCCTCCTCTCCTCCTCTCCTCCTCTCCTCCTCTCCTCCTCTCCTCCTCTCCTCCTCTCCTCCTCTCCTCCTCTCCTCCTCTCCTCCTCTCCTCCTCTCCTCCTCTCCTCCTCTCCTCCTCCCTCTCTCCTCCTCCTCTCCCTCCTCCTCCTCTCCTCTCCCTCTCTCCTCCTCCTCTCCTCTCCCTCTCTCCTCCTCCTCTCCTCTCCCTCTCTCTCCTCCTCCTCTCCTCTCCCTCTCTCCTCCTCCTCTCCTCTCCCTCTCTCCTCCTCCTCTCCTCTCCCTCTCTCCTCCTCCTCTCCTCTCCCTCCCTCTCTCCTCCTCCTCTCCTCTCCCTCTCTCCTCCTCCTCTCCTCTCCCTCTCTCCTCCTCCTCTCCTCTCCCTCTCTCCTCCTCCTCTCCTCTCCCTCTCTCCTCCTCCTCTCCTCTCCCTCTCTCCTCCTCCTCTCCTCTCCCTCTCTCCTCCTCCTCTCCTCTCCCTCTCTCCTCCTCCTCTCCTCTCCCTCTCTCCTCCTCCTCTCCTCTCCCTCTCTCCTCCTCCTCTCCTCTCCCTCTCTCCTCCTCCTCTCCTCTCCCTCTCTCCTCCTCCTCTCCTCTCCCTCTCTCCTCCTCCTCTCCTCTCCCTCTCTCCTCCTCCTCTCCCTCTCTCCTCCTCCTCTCCCTCTCTCCTCCTCCTCTCCCTCTCTCCTCCTCCTCTCCCTCTCTCCTCCTCCTCTCCCTCTCTCCTCCTCCTCTCCCTCTCTCCTCCTCCTCTCCCTCTCTCCTCCTCCTCTCCCTCTCTCCTCCTCCTCTCCCTCTCTCCTCCTCCTCTCCCTCTCTCCTCCTCCTCTCCCTCTCTCCTCCTCCTCTCCCTCTCTCCTCCTCCTCTCCCTCTCTCCTCCTCCTCTCCCTCTCTCCTCCTCCTCTCCCTCTCTCCTCCTCCTCTCCCTCTCTCCTCCTCCTCTCCCTCTCTCCTCCTCCTCTCCCTCTCTCCTCCTCCCCTCCTCTCCCTCTCTCCTCCTCCCCTCCTCTCCCTCTCTCCTCCTCCCCTCCTCTCCCTCTCTCCTCCTCCTCCTCTCCCTCTCTCCTCCTCCTCCTCTCCCTCTCTCCTCCTCCTCCTCTCCCTCTCTCCTCCTCCTCCTCTCCCTCTCTCCTCCTCCTCCTCTCCCTCTCCCCTCCTCCTCTCCTCCTCTCCTCAGCCATTCTGTGGGTCTCAGTGTGTGTCAGCACTGGGGTTTCTTGGAGCAGTGTCAGGGGGTTGATGCTAATTGGTTTCTTGTGTTTCTGCATGCTGCAGATCAGATACATGCAGGTAAGACTCTCTGACTCAAATACTGATTTCCATCCAGCTCTCAGAGCTCTTAAGGGATGCAGGAGGTGCCCATGGCTGTGCCTGGTGAACTAAACCCCCAGCTCTGAGTCACCTCCCCAGCTCAGAGCCTGCTTCCCAAGGCTTCTTTTCAGCTCTGCTCTGCAGGTGTCAGAGCCCAGAGAAGGGACTCCAGGAGCTGAGGCTCTGAGGGATGCAGGAGGTGCCCATGGCTGAGCCTCATGAACTAAACCCCCAGCTCTGAGTCACCTCCCCAGTTCAAGGCCTGCCCTGCCAGGCTCAGCTCTTCCCAAGGCTCCTTTTCTGCTCTGCAGATGTCAGAGCCCAGAGAAGGGACTCCAGGAGCTGGGGCTGGAGAGGAACTGGCTTTATCAGCTCTGACCTCAAATCACCAGAGCTGGCAAGCCTAGCAGGGGATTTGTCTAAGTCTAACCTATTGTTTCTGACCCCATTCAGGCTCTGTTGTGGATTTCATCTGAAGTTTAGATAAATAAGTGTGGGGGAACCCCAGCCCTGAGCTCTTGTTTAGGGCTTCCTGAGCTCAGGCTGCTTGGCAGCGTGGCTGTGGTGCCTGCAACACCACCAGCAAAGCAGGGCTGGGTGGCTTGGAACCTGCTGGCTGGACCAGCCAGGGAGCTCCTCCTCGCTGGGGAGGGGGGAAAGAGATTTCTTTAACTGGAAGTAGGAGTTCCTGGGGAGGAATGAAGGATTTCTAGCAAGGAACTGCACATTTCCAGGAAGGATCTTGAGGGAGTTTCCAGGAAGGATCCAGAGATTTCCAGGAAGTTGCTGAGAGAGTTTCCTGGAAGGATCTTGAGAGAGTTTCCAGAAGGAGCTGAGAGAGTTTCCAGGAAGAAATTCTTCCCAGTGAGACTCTGGCACAGGCTGCCCAGGGAGGCTGTGGCTGCCTCCTCCCTGGAGGTGTTCAAGGCCAGGCTGGATGAAGCTCTGAGCACCCTGGGCTAGTAGGAGGTGTCCCTGCCCCTGGCTTGAGATGATCTTGAAGGTCCCTTCCAACCCAATCCAGTCCATGATTCTCTGCCAAGCCAGTGCCAGCCCTCTCCTGGCTTCCCAGCCCCTTCCTGGCTTCCCAGGCTGCTTGTTGCTTTGAGTTTTGCTGTCACCAAAAGCAGAAGTGGAGCTCTGCAGCTTGCTGGAGCCCTGAGGTGCAGCTGCCTGACCCTGAGCATCTCTCCCCTGCCTGGCCCTGGAGCATCTCTCCCCTGCCTGACCCTGAGCATCTCTCCTGCCTGACCCTGAGCATCTCTCCCCTGCCTGACCCTGAGCATCTCTCCCCTGCCTGACCCTGAGCATCTCTCCCCCTGCCTGGCCCTGAGCATCTCTCCCCTGCCTGACCCTGAGCATCTCTCCCCTGCCTGGCCCTGAGCATCTCTCCCCTGCCTGGCCCTGAGCATCTCTCCCCTGCCTGGCCCTGAGCATCTCTCCCTGCCTGGCCCTGAGCATCTCTCCCCTGCCTGGCCCTGAGCATCTCTCCCCTGCCTGGCCCTGAGCATCTCTCCCCTGCCTGGCCCTGAGCATCTCTCCCTTGCCTGGCCCTGAGCATCTCTCCCCTGCCTGACCCTGAGCATCTCTCCCCTGCCTGACCCTGAGCATCTCTCCCCTGCCTGACCCTGAGCATCTCTCCCCTGCCTGGCCCTGAGCATCTCTCCCCTGCCTGACCCTGAGCATCTCTCCCCTGCCTGGCCCTGAGCATCTCTCCCCTGCCTGGCCCTTGAGCATCTCTCCCCTGCCTGGCCCTGAGCATCTCTCCCCTGCCTGGCCCTGAGCATCTCTCTTGCTTTCCAGAAAATGGGAATGACAGAAGATGACAAAAGGAACTGCTGCTTGCTGGAGATCCAAGAAACAGAGGCCAAGTACTACAAGACCCTTGAAGACATAGAGAAGGTGAGCACCCAGCCAGCTTTGCTTGGGCCTCCACCTTCCCCCTCATCCCCTGAGCCTGCCCTCCCCTGGCTGTCTCAGCTCTCTCAGCCAGGGCTGGCAGATGTGGGGAGGCAGCATCAGAGCATTCTGAAGGCTCTGTGGCTGTTCAGTGAGGCTTGGGCAGGCTGAGAGCTGGGCAGAGAGGAACCTAATGAGGGTCAGCAGGGATGAGTGCAGAGTCCTGCAGCTGGGAAGGAAGAATAACCTGCAGCAGGACAGGCTGGGAGGAGAGCAGCTCTGTGGAGAAGGACCTGGGAGTGCTGGGGGGCAGCAAGCTCTGCATGGGACAGCAATGTGTCCTGGGGGCCAAGAAGGCCAAGGGGATCCTGGGGGGCATTAAGAGAGTGTCCAGCAGAGCCAGAGAGGTTATCCTCCCCCTCTATTCTGCCCTGCTGAGACCTCACCTGCAATATTGCATCCAGCTCTGGGCTGCCCAGCTCAGGAGGGACAGGGATCTGCTGGAGAGAGCCCAAGGGAGGGCTCCAAGGATGCTGAAGGGACTGCAGCACTGCCTGGGGAGGAGAGGCTGAGAGTTCAGTCTGGGGAAGAGAAGGCTGAGAGGGGATCTGATCAATGTTTATCAATAGCTGAGGGCTGGGGCTCAGGAAGGAGGGGACAGGGACAGGCTCTGCTCAGCTGCACCCTGGGGTAAGACAAGGGACAATGGGGATTAACTCCAGCCCAGGAGGTTCCACCTGGGGGGCTGTGGTGCCAGGTTGGACTTGAGGATCTTTGAGGTCTCTTCCAACCTTGGTGATTCTGTGAACATGAGGAGGAACTTCTGCAGTGTGAGGCTCACAGAGCCCTGCAGCAGGCTGCAATGGGGATTAACTCCAGCCCAGGAGGTTCCAGCTCAGCATGAGGAGGAACTTCTGCAGTGTGAGGCTCACAGAGCCCTGCAGCAGGCTGCAATGGGGATTAACTCCAGCCCAGGAGGTTCCAGCTCCCCATGAGGAGGAGCTTCTGCAGTGTGAGGCTCACAGAGCCCTGCAGCAGGCTGCAGTGGGGATAAACTCCAGCCCAGCAGGTTCCAGCTCCCCAGGAGGAGGAACTTCTGCAGTGTGAGGCTCACAGAGCCCTGCAGCAGGCTGCAGTGGGGATAAACTCCAGCCCAGCAGGTTCCAGCTCCCCATGAGGAGGAGCTTCTGCAGTGTGAGGCTCACAGAGCCCTGCAGCCCGCTGCCCAGAGAGGTTGTGGAGTCTCCTCCCCTGGAGCCTTTCCAGCCCTGCCTGGATGTGTTCTGTGTGACCTGTTTAGGTGATCCTCCTCTGGCAGGGGGGGTTGGACTGGATGATCTCCAGAGGCTCCTTCCAACCCCTGTCTACCACTCTGTGACCTGAAACCTCTTCTCTCTCTCTTTTTTTGCCCCCTTCTTTCCCCTTTCCCTCTTGCAGAACTACATGAACCCCCTGAGGCTGGTGCTGACTCCCCAGGACATGGAAGCTATTTTCATCAATCTGGAGGTAACAGCAGCACAGCCAGCTTGGACCTCAGCCTTTGCCCTCCTCCTTGGCAGCTCAGCTCCAGAGCAGGCCTTCAGATTGGTGCTTCCAGCTGCAGAGCCTCAGCCCTGCATGTGCTGAGCAGCTTGAAGGGCTTTGAGGGCTTGTCCCTCTAAGACTCAAGTTCTAGAGCTGGGGGTTAGATGAACTCGAGGTAGGAAAAGCCAGCTGGGTGTGGAGGCTGCTCCAGGGCTGGAGCTGTGTGGTTTGGTTGTGCTTGGAGAGGGTTTGGGCACACTGTGGGCAGTTTTGGGGCCCCTCTCACTTCAAGAAGGGACATTGAGGTGCTGGGGTCCAGAGGAGGGCAAGCAGGCTGGGCTGGAGAACAGGGCTGGGGAAACCAGGCTGGGGAAGGGTCTGGAGAACAGGGCTGGGGAGGAGAGAACAGGCTGGGAGGAGAGCAGCTCTGCAGAGAAGGACCTGGGAGTGCTGGTGGGCAGCTGAGGGAGCTGGGGGTGTTGAAGCTGGAGAAGAAGAGGCTGAGGGAGCTGGGGGTGTTGAAGCTGGAGAAGAGGAGGCTGAGGGAGCTGGGGATGTTGAAGCTGGAGAAGAGGAGGCTGAGGGAGCTGGGGGTGTTGAAGCTGGAGAAGAAGAGGCTGAGGGAGCTGGGGGTGTTGAAGCTGGAGAAGAAGAGGCTGAGGGAGCTGGGGATGTTGAAGCTGGAGAAGAGGAGGCTGAGGGAGCTGGGGATGTTGAAGCTGGAGAAGAGGAGGCTGAGGGAGCTGGGGATGTTGAAGCTGGAGCAAGGAGGCTGAGGGAGCTGGGGATGTTGAAGCTGGAGAAGAGGAGGCTGAGGGAGCTGGGGATGTTGAAGCTGGAGCAAGGAGGCTGAGGGAGCTGGGGATGTTGAAGCTGGAGCAAGGAGGCTGAGGGAGCTGGGGGTGTTGAAGCTGGAGAAAGGAGGCTGAGGGAGCTGGGGGTGTTGAAGCTGGAGAAAGGAGGCTGAGGGAGACCTCATTGCTCTCTGCAGCTCCCTGGAAGGAGGCTGCAGTGAGGTGGGGGTTGGGCTCTGCTCCTTGGTCTCAGGAGAGGAAATGGTCTCAAGCTGTGCCAGGGGAAGGTCAGGTTGGAGATTAGGAAGAATTTCTTCCCTGCAGGAGTGGTCAGGGATTGGCACAGGCTGCCCAGGGGGGTGGTGGAGTCCCCAGCCCTGAAACCTGGGGCCGTGGCACTCTGGGGCCATGGCACTCTGGGGCCATGCTGGGGCTGGGCTGCTGGTTGGAGTGGATGACCTTAGAGGCCTCTTCCAGCCTTAGCGATTCTGGAGCTTGGTCATCTCCTCCCTCTCCACCCAGACCTGCAAAAGGAGCTTGAAATGGCAATCCCAGGGGGTTCCTCCCTGGGGAGCTCCTGCTGGCATTTCACCCAGCCCACTGCTGGCCCTCTGGGGCTGCAGCCCCCTAGAATGACTGATTTCACCCTAAAATACCCCCCACCCCACCCCCCCGAGGTGAAGAGAAGAAAGGCAGAGCCCAGGGAGTGCCTGATGAGGTGGTGACTGTGTGCTTCCCTTGGCTTTGTTTGCCCTCCAGCTTGGGCTGCGTTTAAAGCATTGATCGTTCCTTGCCTTTCAGGACCTAATTAAAGTGCACTTCAGCTTCCTGCGAGCCATTGACGTCTCGATGATGGCTGGGGGAAGCAGCCTGGCCAAGGTCTTTCTGGAATTCAAGGAGAGGTAAAAGCAAACCTGGCTCCGGGGGCAGCTCCTGCCCGACCAGGGGAGGGCTCATGGCTGAGCCTGGGGCAGCAGTGCCTGCAGTGGAGAGGAGGCTGGGGAGGAGCAGCTGAGGGAGCTGGGGGTGGCTCAGCCTGGAGAAGAGGAGGCTGAGGGGAGACCTCATTGCCCTCCCTGAGAGGAGGTTGGAGCCAGGTGGGGGTTGGTCTCTGCTGGTGTCAGTGAGAGAAGCAGAGGAATCACTGCACGGTCAGTGCTGGAAGGGAGCTCAAAGCTCAGCCAGTTCCAACCCCCTGCCATGGGCAGGGACACCTCACACTGCAGCAGGTTGCTCACAAATGGCCTTTAACTACCCCAGGGCAAGTGTAGGTTGGCCATGAGGAAGAGTTTCACCCCCACAAGGGTTGCCAAGCTCTAGCCCAAGCTGCCCAGGGCAGTGCTGGAGTCCCCATCCCTGGAGGGCTCTCTGCAGCTCCCTGAAAGGATGTTGAAGCCAGGTGGGATTGGTCTCTGCTGGTGTCAGTGAGAGAAGCAGAGGAATCACTGAACTGTTCTATGTCAGGGCTGGAAGGGACCTCAAGGAACAGCCAGTTCCAACCCCCTGCCATGGGCAGGGACACCCCACACTGCAGCAGGTTGCTCACAAATGGCCTTTAACTACCCCAGGGCAAGTGTAGGTTGGCCATGAGGAAGAGTTTCACCCCCACAAGGGTTGTCAAGCTGTAGCCCAAGCTGCCCAGGGCAGTGCTGGAGTCCCCATCCCTGGAGGGCTCTCTGAGAGGAGGTTGGAGCCAGGTGGGATTGGTCTCTTCCCTCGGGTGTCAAGCACCAGGACAAGAGGGAATGACCTCAGGTTGCCCCAGGGGAGGTTTAGGTTGGCCATGAGGAACAGTTTCATCCCCAGAAGGGTTGTCCAGGCCTGGCCCAGGGCAGTGCTGGAGTCCCCATCCCTGGAGGGGGTTTAAGGCCGGGGGGATGTGGTGCTGAGGGCCGTGGTGCAGTGCTGGGTCAAGGGCTGGGCTTGATGAGCTGGAAGGTCTCTTCTGAGCCAAGCAATTCCCTGCTGCCATGTGGGACTGGCTGGTGGCAGGCTGAGCAGCCAGGCAGGGGGCAGAGGGGACACAGATGAGCTCAGTGCAGCTGTGGTGAGTCAGGAGGGAGTAGAACCTCCCTCACCTTCAGGGGCTCATTGCTCATGCTGTCTTCCCATGGCAGCAGCAGGGGGGCTGTGGGGAGCTGGGGTGCCAGGGGGATGACTCCTTTGCAGGGGGAGGCTTTGCTCTGGCCAGATCAAAGTGGGGGGCTCAGCCTTCAGAAGCTCCCATGGCTGGCACAACCTCCTGTCCCTCACCTGTGGCATGGGGAGCAAGACCTCCAAGCCCCTTCCCCAGGCATCCTCCATCCTGTGCTGTGGCAGCTGCCAAGCAGGAGGGCCCCCAGCAGCACCAAGATAAGGTTGGTGGCAGCCTTTAATATCCTTCAGTGGTGATCCAAGGCCTTGATGCAGTGTGGGCATGGTGCCAGGGGGTGACTTCAGTGGGATTAAAGCAGTGTCTAGACACAGCAATGCCAGGCAGGAGTCAGCCAGAAGCTCCAGCAGTTGCCACCTGCATTCCTAACACCCTGTGAGGCCCCCAGGCCCAGCAGCAGTCCTGCTGCCTCTTGCAGGATGAGTTCTGGGGCAAAAGAAACCCAAGAGAAGAATGCAGACAGTGGAGGAGATGTTCCTCCAAGTCAGCCAGGTGGTGCTGAGCCTAACTCCCTGCCTTGGCCCCTGGCAGGCTGCTGCCATCCCAGCACACAGGGGGCAGGGGGAGGCAGAGGGGAGGGCTGTGGGGGTGGCATTGCTCTCCTGGAAGGTCTTTTCCCCCTTTTGTGCTGCTCTGCTGAGACCTCACCTCCCATCCTGCCTCCAGGTCTGGGCTGCCCAGCAGCAGAAGGAGGACACAGAGCTGCTGGGGTGAGGCCAGAGGAGGCCACAAGGATGCTCCAAGGGCTGGAGCAGCTCTGCTGGGAGCACAGGCTGAGGGAGCTGGGGCTGTGCAGCTTAAAGAGGAGAGTCCAGGGGCTCCTCAGAGCTGCTGCCAGCACCTGAAGGGATCCTGCAGGAAGGCTGCAGAGAGACTTCTCCTGAGGGGGTCTAGAGCCAGGCCAAGAGGGAATGGTCTGAAGCTGAGGCAGAGGAGGGTCAGAGTGGAGCTGAGGAAGAAGTTCTTCAGTGTGAGGGAGGTGAGACTCTGGCCCAGGCTGCCCAGGGAGGCTGTGGCTGCCTCCTCCCTGGGGGTGTTGAAGGCCAGGCTGGATGAAGCCTGGAGCAGCTGAGTCTGGCTGAGAGGTGTCCCTGCCCATGGTGGGGAGGTTGCAGCAGATGATCTCCAGAGGTCCCTTCCAACCTCTCCCATGCTGGGATTCTGGCTTACTGAGCTCCCCTGGGGGGGGTTGACCTCACCAAAAAGGCAATGTGGCCCTCCAGAATCCCCACCTTGACCCCTGGGGGGGTGAGACCTCCCTCCACCTCCTGCAGCCATGACAAATGGCTCTGGCTTCCCTCCTCCTCCTCAGAGACACCCTGGGTGAGATGCTTGCTGCTGTGTCCTGCAGCTTGGCTGTGGCTGGGCTGTGGTTTTTTGGAAGGGAATCATTTGTGCTGCAGCCTCTGTGCCAGGAAGGCTCTGGAGGGGCTGGAAGGTGTCCAGAGAAGTGTGAGCTGTCCCTGCCCATGGCAGGGGGGCTGGAGCTGAATGATCCTTGAGGTCTTTTCCAACCTTGTTGGTTCTAAGATTATTCTCCCCCTCTGCTCCACTCTGCTGAGACCTCACCTGGAGCTCTCTGTCCAGTTCTGGAGCCCCTAGCACAGGAAGGGTCTGGAGGTGCCGGAAGGTGTCCAGAGAAGGGCCAGGAGGAGGAGCAGAGGGCTGGAGCTGCTCTGCTGTGAGGACAGACTGAGGGAGTTGGGGTTGTGCAGTCTGGAGAAGAGAAGGCTCCCAGGAGACCTCATTGTGGTCTTCCAGGATCTGCAGGGGGCTCCAAGAAGGCTGGGGAGGGACTTTGGAGGGTGTCAGGGAGGGATAGGACTGGGGGGGATGGAGCAAAACTAGAAGTGGGGAGATTGAGATTGGCTGTGAGGAAGAAGTTGTTCCCCAGGAGGGTGGTGAGAGCCTGGCACAGGTTGCCCAGGGAGGTGGTGGCAGCCTCCTGCCTGGAGGTGTTTGCAGCCAGGCTGGAGGTGGCTGTGATCAGCCTGCTGTGGTGTGAGGTGTCCCTGCCCATGGCAGGGGGTTGGAACTGGCTGAGCCCTGAGCTCCCTTCCAGCCCTGCCAGCTCTGTGATGCTATGGATGCTGGTGGTGTGGTTTGCATCCATCTCACACCACCCTGCTGTGATAGGAGGAGAGGGAATGGATTGAGGCTGCTTGCCCCTGTGCCTTGCCTGGACACCAAGGGTCCAGACTCTTCTCCAGCAGGCTCTCCACAAGAGGCAGCAAGTGTGCCTGATGAAACCTCTGCTTTCCCCCCTTCCAGGCTGCTGATTTATGGCAAGTACTGCAGCCACATGGAGTATGCCCAGAACACCCTCAACCACCTCCTGGCCAACAGGGAGGACGTCAGGCAGAAGGTGGAGGTGAGTGGGCTGGGAGGCTGCAGGCTGAGTGCCCCTTCTGCCCCCTTGCCCTGGGCTTGGGAGTGGCCTCAGCCCCTGTCCTGGCTGTGGAAAGGGCTGGCTGGGGCTGGGAATGGTGTGCTGGAGAGGTTTGGTTTAGCAGGAGGGATGTGGGGGGGAGGCTGTGGTGCCCAGGGCTGGGGGGTGGCTTGTCCTGCTGGGGTGCAGCAGTGGCCCTGGCAGAGTCAAGTGGTGGCTGGGCTTGAGGAGCCCCATCAGGGGCAGCTGAGGGAGCTGGGGGTGGTTAAGTCTGGAGAAGAGGAGGCTGAGGGGAGACCTCACTGCCCTCTGCTCCTCCTGAGAGCAGGGTGGAGTGAGGTGGGGGTTGGTCTCTTCTCCCTAGGATCAAGTGATAGGAAGGGAGAGAACATGAGCAGAGATTGTGCCAGGGGAAGGTTAGGTTGGAGACTGGGAACATTTTCTTGGCTGCAGGAGTGGTCAGGGGTTGGCAGAGGCTGCCCAGGGAGCTGGTGGAGTCCCCAGCCCTGGAGGGGTTCAGGCAGCACCATGGCAGCTGGGGGCAGGGTTTAGTGGCCATGGTGGTGCTGGCTTGCTGGTTGGACTCAATGACCTTAGAGGCCTTTGCCAGCCCAAACAGTTCTGTGACTCTATGTTCTTCAAGCTCCTTTCCTCCCAGAGTGATTCTGTGAGCCCCTGCTAGGCTCTTCCACCTCCCCCCTAAGCTCTGTCCAGTCCCCCCCAGGTTTCTCCAGGTTAAACCAAGCCAGGTGACTTTATTAGAGTGGGGCTGGCTGGGGAAAAAATTCCCCTTGGAGTGGTGCAGGGAGACCCAAAGGCCCCAGACACCCCTGGGCCAGGAGCCTGGGGGCTTGCCAGGGTCAGACACAGCAGGGAGGACAGGCAGAAGCCAGCCCCAGGTCCCCAGAGGGGCCTGGATTAGTGCCCTGCCCTCCTTCCCCAGCACCAAGGCTTAGTGTCAGCAGGGGCTGAGCCAGATCTGAAGGGAATCAAAGGAGGCCTGGAGGGGGCTGCATGGCTGGGGCTGCATGGTTGAGGCTGCATGCCTGGGGCTGCATGCCTGGGGCTGCTGTTTTCACCCAGCCTTACCTCCTGCTTTGGTCCTGATGCTGATCTGGATTTGCTGGGCTGTCTCTCCATGTTTGCCTGGGCTGCTGCAAGCCCTCTCTGATTGCCCTGCAGCAGCAGCAGCCCAGCTCAGGAATGAGAATGTGCTTCATGAGCTGCTCAGAGGTGTTTGCTGCAGCTCACAGCAAGCCAGGGGCTGGAGCAGGCAGCTGCTCCTCTGCCTTTGCCCTTTCCTCTTAGCTGCCCAAGCCCTGGGGCAGGCTGTGCAGGGTAGGGGGGAGGCCCCATTCCTGCAGGGGGGTAGTGAGGCTGGGGAGGTGTGGGGCTGAGGGGAGGGGAGGGGATGGAATAGGATAGGATGGAATAGGATAGGGTGGGATGGAATGAATGGGATGGGATGGGATGGAATAGGATAGGATAGGGTAGGATGGGATGGAATGGAATGGAATAGAATAGAATAGAATTAACCAGGTTGGAAAAGACCTTTGAGATCATCCAGTCCAACCTCTCACCCAGCACCATCTGATCAACTCAACCATGGCACCAAGTGCCTCAGCCAGGCTCTTCCTAAACACCTCCAGGGCTGGGGACTCCACCACCTCCCTGGGCAGCACATCCCCAGGGCCAATCTCTCTTGCTGGGAAGAATTTCTTCCTCACCTCCAGCCTAAACCTCCCCTGGCACAGCTTGAGACTGTGTCCTCTTGTTCTGCTGCTGCTTGCCTGGGAGAACAGCCCAACCCCCAGCTGGCTCCAACCTCCCTGCAGGGAGTTGCAGAGAGCAAGAAGGTCTCCCCTGAGCCTCCTCTTCTCCAGGCTAAGCAACCCCAGCTCCCTCAGCCTCTCCTCCCAGGGCTGTGCTCCAGACCCCTCCCCAGCTTTGCTGTTCCAGCAGCTCAACCTGGTTTCATAGCATCACAGGATGGTTGGAGGAGGAGGAGGAGAAGAAGGCTGAGCTGATTGCTGGCACCACTGCCAAACCCCCTGCCCAGTGCCAGCAGGGCTGCCAGCAGGAGGAAGCTTGGCACTGGGGGTCCCACAGAGCCCCACTCTCAGGCTTGCAGGAGCAGCCCCACAGTAGGCTGCCCCAGCTGGGGGGGTTGGCCTCAGGGGGGCTGGCTCTGCCCCAGCACATCAGTCATGGAATCAAGGATTGGGTTGGGGTGGGAGGGAGCTTCAAGCTCAGCCAGTTCCAACCCCAGTCCCACAGACAGGGACAGCTCCCTCCAGCCCAGGCTGCTCAAGGTCTCATCCAGCCTGGCCTGGAGCAGCTCCTTGGAGGGAGCATCCCCAGCCTCCCTGGGCAGCCTGCTGCAGTTTCCCCTCTCTGGCAGGAATTTCATCCTGATCCCCAGTCTGCTCTCCTCCCCTAAGCATCTGCACAGCCCTGTGCTGTTCCCTGTGCTGTTCCCTGTGCTGCTGGAACTGGGGGAGCCCAGGACTGGGTCCTGTACTCCAGGTGAAGCCTCCCCAGGACAGAGCAGAGAGGGAGGAGAACCTCCCTCAGCCTCCTGGCCCTGCTCTTGATGCCAGCTCAGGCTGCCATTGGCCTTCCTGGCCCCCAAGGCACCCCTCTGCCTCATGGCCATCCTCTTGTCCCCCAGTGCTGCTCTGGAGGCAGCTCCTGGCTGGGGACCAGCTGCCTCCCCCCAGCTGCTGCCCTGCTGATGTTTGCTCTCTCCCTAGGAGTGCACCCTGAAGGTCCAGGAGGGGAAGTTCAAGCTGCAAGACCTGCTGGTGGTTCCCATGCAGAGGGTTCTGAAGTACCACCTCCTGCTGAAAGTGAGTCCTTCAGCTTTGCCCCCTCCCTGCAGCTGCCAGTCCTCTGCTGGAGCATCTTGCAGCTTTTCCCCTCAGGGGAGAGGGAATTGGTGCCAAGAGCACAGAGCAAGAAGCTTTTTTCTTCCCCCTTCCCCTCCCTCCCCTCTCCTCCTCCTCCCTTTCAACTGAAACAATCACAAGAGCTCCTCAGCACCACTCACTGCTGGTGCTGCCTCCTCAGCAGCAGAGTGACCCAGGGTAGCTCTCCACTTGTTAGCCACAAGAGGCACTTAATGAACACAAAATAAGCTTGCACATAATCTGATTATGTGTGAAATTCCTCACTGCAGCAGGGCAGCCCAGCCCCTGGCATCCCCCTGCCAGCAGCCATCCAGTGGTGGCCACAGCAACCCCAGGCAGTGCTGCAGGCTGGGGGCAGAGGGGCTGAGAGCAGCCAGGCAGAGAGGGACCTGGGGGTGCTGGTTGATGGTAGGCTGAACATGAGCCTGCAGTGTGCCCAGGTGGCCAGGAGGGCCAAGGGCATCCTGGCCTGCATCAGGAACAGTGTGGCCAGCAGGAGCAGGGAGCTCATCCTGCCCTGTGCTCAGCACTGCTGAGGCCACACCTTGAGTCCTGTGGCCAGCTCTGGGCTCCTCAGTTTAGGAAGGAGGTTGAGCTGCTGGAAGGTGTCCAGAGAAGGGCAAGAAAGCTGGGGAGGGGTCTGGAGCACAGCCCTGGGAGGAGAGGCTGAGGGAGCTGGGGTTGCTTAGCCTGGAGAAGAGGAGGCTCAGGGGAGACCTTCTTGCTCCCTGCAGCTCCCTGAAGGGAGGCTGGAGCCAGGTGGGGGTTGGTCTCTTCTCCCAGGCAAGCAGCAGCAGAACAAGAGGACACAGTCTCAAGCTGTGCCAGGGGAGGTTTAGGCTGGAGGTGAGGAGAAAGTTCTGCCCAGAGAGAGAGATTGGCCCTTGGGATGTGCTGCCCAGGGAGGTGGTGGAGTCCCCATCCCTGGAAGTGTTCAGGAGGAGACTTGATGGGGTGCTTGGTGCCATGGTTGAGTTGATCAGATGGTGCTGGGGGAGAGGTTGGGCTGGATGATCTCAAAGGTCTCTTCCAACCTGGTCCATCCCATCCCATCCCATCCCATCCCATCCCATCCCATCCCATCCCATCCCATCCCATCCCATCCCATCCCATCCCATCCCATCCCTTGCTCCCTTGCCCCAGGGCTCAGAGCTTGCCCAGTGCAGGCAGGGCCTGGCAGCATTCCCAGCACTCCCAAGCTCTTTCCCTTTCCCTTTGTTTGTTTGAATCTCTCTCTCTCTCTCTCCCTTCCAGGAGCTGCTCAGCCACTCCTCAGACCGACCAGAGAAGCAGCAGCTGAAGGAGGCTCTGGAAGCCATGCAGGTACCAGGAGGGTGAGGAGGCTGTGCTAGGCTTGCAGCAGGGCCAGGAGGATTAAAACAAAGGGTGGGAAGCTGATCCAGCAGCCCCAGGGAAGGCAGCATCTCCTCTGGGAGAGGAGAGAGTGTGTGCTTACAGAGCCCCTGAGTGGTGTGTGCTGGGAGGGACCTTTGAGGCTCATCCAGTCCAACCCCTCTGCAGCCAGCAGGAGCATCTGCAGCCAGGGCAGGCTGCTCAGAGCCCCAAACAGCCTGACCTGGACAGGACAAGGGGCAATGGGCACCAGCTGGGACCCCAGGAGGTTCCAGCTGAACAGGAGGAGGAACTTGTTGGGTGTGAGGCTGCTGGAGGCCTGGAGCAGGCTGCCCAGAGAGGTTGTGGCATCTCCTCTGGAGCCTTTCTAGCCCCAGCTGCTCCTGCTCTGCAGAGCTTCCAGCCCCAGCTGGGAGCTGTGCTGCTGGGCAAGCTGCTGGGGCTGCCCTGCTGGAGCAGGGGGGCTTGGACTGGGGGATTCCCTTCCACCCCCTCCATGCTGGGGACTCTGTGCCCACACTGAGGCCGTGCTGCAGGCTCAGCACTCGTTGCAGGCAGCTGCCTGCAGCCACCAGGGAGGTTTCTCCCTTGCATTCCCCCCCTGCTCTGCAGGTGCAGCTCAGACTGTGCTGGGTTCAGCAGCAGTGTTTGCTTCTAATTGATCTGTAAGCCAGAGCTCAACTGCCCAGTCCTGTCCCTCATCCCCAGCCCAGCCTTGCTGGCTGCTGGGCTTGAAGGGAAAGAGCTGTGGGGGGTGGTTGTGGTGTGTGAAAACCCTGCAGCCAGAGCTACATCTCCCAAAGGAATTCACTTCCCATGCATTTGGCCACAGGTTGTTGTCTGGGCTAAAAGAGGGAGATTTAGGCCAGGGAGGAGGAAGAGCTCACCCTGCTCTGCTGAGAGCCCACCCCAAATCCTGTGTCCACTCCAAGCTGCACTTCCAGCCTGCAGCTCCCAGGCTGTGGCTTTGGGTGGCAGGGCAAGGGGGTGATGGGTTTAAGGTAAAAGAGGGAGGCTTAGGCTGGAAAGAAGGAAGATAGGGTGGTGAGAGCCTGTGCCAGGCTGCCCAGAGAGCTGGGAGCTGCCCCAGCCCTGGCCCCAGCCCAGCTGAGGCTGTTTGGGGCTCTGAGCAGCCTGCTGGGGTTGGGGATGTCCCTGCTGGCTGCAGGGGGGTTGGACTGGGTGGGCTTGGAAGCTGCCTCCCAACCCAGCCCACTCTGGGCTTCTAAATGATCCAGGGGGCCAAGCAAGTTCCCAGTCACACCCCAGAGCCCCACTCTGCACACTGCTGCTTTGCCTCTCAGAGTCAGAGCTGGTTTGGTGGGCAGTGCCCTCTGGGACCACCCAGTCCAACCCCACACCACCAAGGGCATCAAAGCCTCTCCCCAGGGGCCATGGCTAGAGGCTTTTCTGACCCCCTCCAGGGCTGGGGACTCCACCACCTCCCTGGGCAGCCTCTGCCCATCCCTGCAGTGGAGAATTTCCTTCCTGACCTCCAGCCCAACCTTCTCCTGTCGTGCTCCATCCTGGGGGCTTGCTTCCCCTTTGCACAGGGGCTGACCTGCTCAGCAGGAGGGGAGAAGGAGGGGAAGAAAAGGCTCAGGAGGATGCAGCTGCACAAAGCTTTTGGTCTTGTCACTCTCCATAACCATCCCTGCCCCCCTCCTGCTGGGCTCCTGGCTGAGCTTCCCGATATTGTCATGCAGATCTGTGCTGATCAGCTGTGATTAACCCTCCTGCTGGGGGGGAGGAAGGCTGAGGAGGGTCTGACCTCGAGGGGATGCCTTCAATGAACAAAATCCCCTGGTCAGATTTAATCCAAGCTGACAAGAGCCACTCTGGAGGCCAAGGGGGCAGGGAGCAGAGAAGCAGCAAACAGGCACTGGAGATCCTCTGGGAGGGTGGAAGAAGTTGTTTGGAGGGCAGGGATGGAGCTGCCCTGGCTTGGGGGGGTCAGAGCCTGGGGAAGGAGGGAAATATGCAGGGCAGAGCAAACCCCATCAAGGCTGACCTTGTGCCTTTGGGTGGGGGGAGATCAGAGGGCCATAGAATTGGTTGGAAGAGGCCTCTGAGATCATCCAGTCCAGCCAGCAACCAACCCCCCCATGGCCACTAAACCATGGCCCCAGGTGCCATGGCCACAGGCTTCTGGGACCCCTCCAGGGCTGGGGACTCCACCACCTCCCTGGGCAGCCTGGGCCAGTCCCTGACCACTCCTGCAGCAAAGAAATTGTTGCTGATCTCCATCCTAGCCCTGCCCTGGCCATTTCCTCTCCTTCTGTCACCTGGTCCTAGTGAGAAGAGACCAACCCCCAGCTCACTGCAGCCTCCTTCCAGGGAGAGAGCAATGAGCTCTCCCCTCAGCCTCCTCTTCTCCACACTAACCACCCCCAGCTCCCTCAGCTGCTGCTCTCCAGACCCTTCCCCAGCTTGGTTGCCCTCCTCTGGACCTGCTCCATCCCTTCTTGGGGTGAGGAGCCCAACCCTGACCCCAGGATCCATGGTGTGCCCTCCCCAGCACCGATGTTGGATGCCAAGAGGTGTTGGAGCTGGGGTGTCACTTGGGAGGACAGAACTTGAGCACCCCATGGCCCTCCCCTGCTCAGGAGGGATCCAGAGCACCCCAGGAGGTCAGCTGGAAGCCAGCAGGACAGAGCCAGGTGGAAAATGTTGTTCAGGGATGCAGGAGTGTGTCCAGGGCAGTGGCCTCACAGACCTGGATGTGCTGCCAGCAGAGGCTGGTGCACAGCTTCTGTATCCAGAGGGGGAGGGCTGAAGGGAGTCGAGGTGATGTGAGCTGGGAAGCAGGAAGGATGCTGCTGGGGCAGAGGGGCAGAGGCTTGGGGCTGGCTGCTCACCCTGGCCTGGCTTTGCTGTGCTGCTCTGGGTTCATCCATTGCCACCTTCTGGGAAGTGCTCACCACTGCAGCTGCTGCCTGGCTCAGCGCTGCAGGCACCAAAGGAGGAGGGCAGGGGTCCTGGGCTGCCCCTTGAGCCCTGAGGGCAGCCTCGGGGGGCAGGGTCCTGCACTTTGCTGCTCTGAGGAGGGCCTCTGGGCCCTGGAGCTCACCAACTGCCTTTGCTTTGCAGGACTTGGCCATGTACATCAATGAAGTGAAGAGGGACAAAGAGACTCTCAAGAAAATCAGTGAGTTTCAGAGCTCCATAGAAAACCTGGTGAGTTGGAAGGGCCTCTTGCTCCCAGCTTGCACTTCCAGTCACACCTTGCTTGGGGCTTGGTTGGTTTGTCTTTTCTCCTGAGCATTTGCTGCCCAAGAAGGCTCCCTGCAGGTTTGGACCCTCCCTGACCATGGGCAATGGTTTTGCTGATGGTGCAGAAGGGCTCTGCTGCCTCACACCAACTGAGTTGGCCAGCAGACAACCTGCTGCAGTGTGAGCTGTCCCTGCCCATGGCAGGGGGGTTGGAACTGAATGAGCCTTGAGGTCTTTTCCAGCCTCATTGGCTCTGTGATTCTCCCTCTCTGCTCCTCTCTGCTGGCATTGGCACAGGGGAGGGGAATGAGCCTGAGGGCAGAGGGAGCCTGGTGCAGGGTAGAGCAAGGGATCCTGTTCCAACCTCAAGCCCCTCTGCCCCATGGGGTCCTGGTGTGGAGCTCTGCTGATGGCAGCCCAGAGAGCAAATCACCTCCTGGGCTGCAGCAAGAGAAGCAGAGCCAGCAGGGCCAGGGAGGGGATTCTCCCTCTCTGCTCTGCTCTGCTGAGACCACAGCTGGAGCTCTGGGGCCAGTTCTGGAGCACAGGAAGGGTCTGGAGGGGCTGGAAGGTGTCCAGAGAAGGGCCAGGAGGATGAGCAGAGGGCTGGAGCTGCTCTGCTGTGAGGACAGACTGAGGGAGTTGGGGTTGTGCAGACTGGAGAAGAAAAGGCTCTGAGGAGACCTAATTGTGGCCTTCCAGGATCTGCAGGGGGCTCCAAGAAAGCTGGGGAGGGACTTTTGAGGGTGTCAGGGAGGGATAGGACTGGGGGGGATGGAGCAGAAGTAGAAGTGGGGAGATTGAGACTGGATGTGAGGAAGAAGTTGCTCCCCATGAGGGTGGTGAGAGCCTGGCACAGGCTGCCCAGGGAGGTGGTGGCAGCCTCCTGCCTGGAGGTGTTTGCAGCCAGGCTGGAGGTGGCTGTGAGCAACCTGCTGTGGTGTGAGGTGTCCCTGCCCATGGCAGGGGGGTTGGAGCTGGCTGAGCCTTGAGCTCCCTTCCAGCCCTGATTCTGTGATCTCCTCCTGCTTGCTGGAGGCTGGAGCAGTCCAAATGCTGCCTGACAGGAGCAGGGATCACAGCCAAGACCTGCTCCCAGCCTGGCTTCTCTTGGGGGTGTTGCATTGGAAGGGTTTCTCCACCCTGTCAGTGCAGGCTGGACCCCAGCATCCCCCACTCTGATAGCTGTTTGCTGCTGGGTTGCCTCTTGCTGCTGAGAGGCTCCCTGCATGTGCTTGCACTTGGAGGTGTCCCCAGGCCTGCTTGGAGGAGCAGGGCCCAGAGGATGATCTAAACCTAATCCCCCAGATCCCAATCAGCTATTTTGAGGAGCACCTCCTCCCCCAGGCTCCAGGGGCAGCAAAGCCTGGCTCCCATTGCTGTGCAGCAGCCCAGGCTGTGCAGCCCTGGGCCCCTTTCAGCCCTGGGGAAGCTAATTAATTAATATTGAGTGACAATGCTCAGGCTAATGAGCTTTCCCTGTACCCACTCTGGCTGGAGGGTGGAAGGGGGAGGGCTGGGCAGCTGGGGGTGCAGCTGCTCCCCTCTCAGGCTTTGTGCTGGGGGAATGCAAGTTGGAAGCTGACACCTGAGATGATGCAGAAGGGATGATGCAGAGAGATGAGGGTGGGGGGAGGGAAGGGAGCTCTGGGGATCATCCAGTCCAGCCCCCTGCTCCAGCAGGGCACCCACAGCACCCTGCCCAGCAGCACAATGCCCAGGGGGGGTTGGAAGCTCTGCAGAGCAGGAGCCTCCACAACCTCCCTGGGCAGCCTGCTCCAGGGCTCAGCAGCCTCACACCAAGGAAGTTTCTCCTCCTGTTCAGATGGAACCTCCTGGGCTCCACTTTGTGCCCAGTGCCCCTTGTCCTGTCCCTGAGCACCACAGACAAGAGTCTGGCCCCAGCCTCTTGCCCCCCAGCCTTTATCTCTTGCTGAGCATTGCTCAGCTCCCTTCTGGGGCTGCTCTTCTGCAGGCTCTCAGCCCCAGGGGCTCTCAGCCTTTGCTCCTCACAGAGCTGCTCCAGGCCCTCTGTAGCCTCCTCTGGACTCTCTCCAGCAGTTTCCAGTTTCTCTTGAACTGGGGAGTCCAGAACTGAACCCAGTCCCCCAGATGTGGCCTCACCAGAGGGGAGCAGAGGAGGAGAACCTCTCCTGAGCTCCTGGCCACACTTTTCTCTCTGTACCCAACCCCTGCAGTGCTGGTCCAGGGTGGGACTGGAGACTGCCAGAGCTCTTGTGGTGTAGAAGCCCCTGGGAAATTGGGGGATCCCATCTGGGATCTGCACCCCCAGCCTTGCAAAAAAGGCTTTGCCTGCTGAGCTTTGCCCTGGGAGGGCAGTGCTGGAGCTCCAAGGGACCTCCCATGGTCCTGCTGCCAGAGCCACGCTCATCTCCAGGCATCATCCCTCGGTGAGCACCACGCTGCTCCCAGGAGCTGCAGCAGCTGGAGGCAGGGCTGCTCTGGGGCAGGTTTGGGTTTCCAGCTCTCCAGGGCATCACCCCAGGCCTGGCTGCAGCTCTCATGCCCTGCTTTGCTTTCTGCAGCAAGTGAAGCTGGAGGAGTTTGGGAGGCCGAAGATCGACGGCGAGCTGAAGGTTCGCTCCATAGTCAACCACACCAAGCAGGACAGGTGAGCAAGGAGCAGGCAGAGCCCTTCCCAGCCTCAGTGCTGCCTTCCCTGGGTGAGCAAGCAGCAGGCAGAGCCCTTCCCAGCCTCAGTGCTGCCTTTCCTAGGTGAGCAAGGAGCAGGCAGAGCCCTTCCCAGCCTCAGTGTTACCTTCCCCAGGTGAGCAAGCAGCAGGCAGAGCCCTTCCCAGCCTCTGTGCTGCCTTCCCTAGGTGAGCAAGGAGCAGGCAGAGCCCTTCCCAGCCTCAGTGTTACCTTCCCTAGGTGAGCAAGGAGCAGGCAGAGCCCTTCCCAGCCTCAGTGTTACCTTCCCCAGGTGAGCAAGCAGCAGGCAGAGCCCTTCCCAGCCTCAGTGCTGCCTTCCCTAGGTGAGCAAGCAGCAGGCAGAGCCCTTCCCAGCCTCAGTGCTGCCTTCCCTAGGTGAGCAAGCAGCAGGCAGAGCCCTTCCCAGCCTCAGTGTTACCTTCCCTAGGTGAGCAAGCAGCAGGCAGAGCCCTTCCCAGCCTCAGTGTTACCTTCCCTAGGTGAGCAAGCAGCAGGCAGAGCCCTTCCCAGCCTCAGTGTTACCTTCCCTAGGTGAGCAAGCAGCAGGCAGAGCCCTTCCCAGCCTCTGTGCTGCCTTCCCTAGGTGAGCAAGCAGCAGGCAGAGCCCTTCCCAGCCTCAGTGCTGCCTTCCCTAGGTGAGCAAGGAGCAGGCAGAGCCCTTCCCAGCCTCAGTGTTACCTTCCCCAGGTGAGCAAGCAGCAGGCAGAGCCCTTCCCAGCCTCAGTGCTGCCTTCCCTAGGTGAGCAAGGAGCAGCAGGCAGAGCCCTTCCCAGCCTCAGTGCTGCCTTCCCTAGGTGAGCAAGGAGCAGGCAGAGCCCTTCCCAGCCTCTGTGCTGCCTTCCCTAGGTGAGCAAGCAGCAGGCAGAGCCCTTCCCAGCCTCTGTGCTGCCTTCCCTAGGTGAGCAAGGAGCAGGCAGAGCCCTTCCCAGCCTCTGTGCTGCCTTCCCTAGGTGAGCAAGCAGCAGGCAGAGCCCTTCCCAGCCTCTGTGCTGCCTTCCCTAGGTGAGCAAGGAGCAGGCAGAGCCCTTCCCAGCCTCTGTGCTGCCTTCCCTAGGTGAGCAAGGAGCAGGCAGAGCCCTTCCCAGCCTCAGTGCTGCCTTCCCTAGGTGAGCAAGGAGCAGGCAGAGCCCTTCCCAGCCTCAGTGCTGCCTTCCCTAGGTGAGCAAGGAGCAGGCAGAGCCCTTCCCAGCCTCAGTGTTACCTTCCCTAGGTGAGCAAGCAGCAGGCAGAGCCCTTCCCAGCCTCAGTGCTGCCTTCCCTAGGTGAGCAAGGAGCAGGCAGAGCCCTTCCCAGCCTCTGTGCTGCCTTCCCTAGGTGAGCAAGCAGCAGGCAGAGCCCTTCCCAGCCTCAGTGCTGCCTTCCCTAGGTGAGCAAGCAGCAGGCAGAGCCCTTCCCAGCCTCTGTGCTGCCTTCCCTAGGTGAGCAAGCAGCAGGCAGAGCCCTTCCCAGCCTCAGTGCTGCCTTCCCTAGGTGAGCAAGGAGCAGGCAGAGCCCTTCCCAGCCTCAGTGCTGCCTTCCCTAGGTGAGCAAGCAGCAGGCAGAGCCCTTCCCAGCCTCAGTGCTGCCTTCCCTAGGTGAGCAAGCAGCAGGCAGAGCTTTTCCCAGCCTCAGTGTTGCCTTCCCTTGGTGATTCCTCCCCTTGCTCCCTTCTTGAATCGCTGCCTGGGCTCCACCCCGGCTGTGATCTCGGAGCAGCTCTGCAGAGCATCTCCAAAGGCTTCTCCCCTCCAGTGAGGGCTGAGAGGAGAGGGCCTGAGTGTGGGCTCCTTGTCCATGTGCTTGCTTTGGGCAGGTATTTGTTTCTGTTTGACAAAGTGGTGATTGTCTGCAAGAGGAAGGGCTACAGCTACGAGCTGAAGGAGATCATCGAGCTGCTCTTCCACAAGATGACCGACGACCCCATGAACAACAAGGACATCAAGAAGGTAGCAGGGGCAGGGCTTAGCTCTGCTGCAGGGCATTTGGGGGCCTCTCCCAGGGCAGGGCCTTCCCATCAGCCCTTTAAAAACAGAAAGAGGGCTTGGTAGGAAGAGCTGAAGAAGAGCTGCTGGGCTGTGGGGGCAGCCTCGCGGGGCGCTGGGAGGTGTTTGCTAACCTGGGGCTGGGCTCCAGCCCTGGCAAACAGCCCTGGCATGGATGGTGCTAGGAGAGAGGAAGCTGCTCCCTGTTTTCTGGCCCACCAGCAGGCAGCTAATGTCAGCTGGGAGGAGGTCAGGGAGGGGGAAGGTCCATCTTGGATGCTCATGGTCCCCTGGGTGGTGGGGGAGAGGCAGCGTGGGGGCTGCCTGCCAGGGCTGGCACTCAGAGCGCTGGGGGAGCACAGCTGTGCTGCTGGCCTGGGGCTCAGCCTGCAGCCCTGAAGGAAAGCCTCCCTGCTGTCTGGTTAGCAGACAGCCATCAGCTGAATCCCAGAGCTGTTTGGGTTGGAAAAGCCTTCCAAGGTCATCCAGCCCAGCACCAGCCCAGCAGCACCATGGCCCCTCAGCCATGGCCCCTCAGCCATGGCCTCAGGCTTCCTGAACACCTCCAGGGCTGGGGACTCCACCACCTCCCTGGGCAGCCTGTGCCAGTCCCTGACCACTCTTGCTGTGAAGAATCTTTCCCAGTCTCCAAGCCAGCCCTCCCCTGGCACCCTCTCAGGCCATTTCCTCTCATTCCATCACCTCATCCTGGAGAGAAGAGCTCCACTCCCACCTCACCCCAACCAGCTTTCAGGGAGCTGCAGAGCTCTCCCCTCAGCCTCCTCTTCTCCAGGCTGAACACCCCCAGCCCCCTCAGCTGCTCCTCCCCAGACCCTTCCCCAGCTTGGTTGCCCTCCTCTGGACCTGCCCCAGCCCCTCCATGTCCCAGCAGCCCCCTGGCAATCCCCTTGGCTGCCCTGGGAAGAGCTCTGGTGCAGGTGGGATGAGAGTCAGTGGGGTGAGAGTGGCACTTGGGTGCTGCAGAGGTGCTGCTGGCTTTGTGTTCTAACCCAAATGTGTTTCCACTTTGCTCTCCTGTGCTTTCCAGTCTCATGGGAAGATGGTAAGCAGAGCACTCAGCTCCTTTCCTCCCTCTCCTTTGCTGTGTGGGGCTCTGATGAGGCAGGCAGAACATCTGTGCAGTGGGCAGGTCAGATGCTCCTCCTGAGCTGTCAGCTGCTGTCAAGGAGAGAGAGAGAGAGAGACAATGGCCAGGGGGGAATCCAGTGGAGCAGAAACCAACTGTGAGCTGTCTCATCTGCCCCCACAAAGTGCTGCCTGGCCTCAGTGAGCAGCTCCAGGCTGGTCCAGGCACCATCAGCTGGCATGGGTTGGAGCAGCAGGGAGGCCTCCATCCTCCTTCCCTTTGCCAGGGGTCAGTGGGGCTGCAGCAGGAGGGATGGGGCAGGCCCTGAGGGCAGCTGTGGAGGTGAGATGTGTGCTGCTGCTGCTGCTGCTGAGGTGCCACCAGCTCCCTCCTTTCCTCTTGCAGTGGTCATATGGCTTCTACCTGATCCACCTCCAGGGGAAGCAGGGCTTCCAGTTCTTCTGCAAGACAGAGGAGATGAAGAGGAAGTGGATGGAGCAGTTTGAGATGGCAATGTGAGCACTGGGTGGCTGCTCCAGCAGCTTGCCAGGCCTGGGGGGACAGTGCCTGGCACCAGCAGGTGGCTGGGGACCACCTCTGGTAGCAAAGCCTTTGGTGGGGGAGCTCGGGAGGGCTCTGCTGGAGGGGTCCCTGCGGTGCAGAGGGAGCTTTGGCTCCAGCAGGAAAGCTTCTCCCCTGAGCACCTGCACCCAGCATGGGTGGAACAGCCCTGCAGGGCTGCCAGGGCAGGGGGGGAGCCCCTGGGGCTGCAGGAAGGGCTTGCTGCCTCTGCAGGCAGCTGGTCCTGAGCAGAGCAGGACTTGGCCTCCACACTGGCAGGTCCTGGCTGATGATCGACTAGGGCAAGGGCCAAAGGCAGGGAGGTTGTCCCAGGGGGGAGGGAGGTTGTCCCAGGGGGATGGAAGGTTACCCCAGGGGGAGGGAGGTTACCCCAGGTGGGGGGAAGGTTGCCCCAGGGGGAGGAAGGTTGCTCCATGGGGGTGGAAGGTTGCCCCAGGGTGGGGGAAGGTTGCCCCAGGGTGGGGGAAGGTTGCCCCAGGGTGGGGGGAAGGTTGCCCCAGGGTGGGGGGAAGGTTGCCCCAGGGTGGGGGAAGGTTGCCCCAGGGTGGGGGGAAGGTTGCCCCAGGGTGGGGGAAGGTTGCCCCAGGGGGGAGGGAGGTTGCCCCAGGGGGGAGGGAGGTTGCCCCAGGGGGAAGGTTGCTGAGCACAACCCTCCCTCTGCAGAGCCCAGCCCTGAGCCCCCTGTGACTCTTGGCTGTGCTCCTGCCCCAGGGGCTTCCCAGGGGAGGCTGCACAGCAGGCAGCAGCTGCTGGGGCAGGCCAGGAGCACAGCCTGGCTGCTGGGGCAGGCTGACCAAGCCCTCCCTGCTCCTCCCCCTCAGGTCCAACATAAAGCCAGAGAAGGCCAATGCAAATCACCACAGCTTCCAGATGTACACCTTCGAGAAGACCACCAACTGCAAGGCCTGCAGGATGTTCCTGAGGTGAGCAACCCCCAGGCAGCTGCCCCTCACCTCCCAGGGCAGCACAGCAGGGGCAACACCTCAACAAGGACCTCCCTGGCTTCTCTTTGTGCAGGGGAACCTTCTACCAGGGCTACCTTTGCCCCAAGTGTGGAGCAGGTGCTCACAAGGAGTGCTTGGAGATCATTCCTCCCTGCAAGATGGGTGAGTGAGCCCCACACCCCCAGCAGCTGCTGCCAGGGAGGGGAATCATAGAATCAGTCAGGGTTGGAAGGGAGCTCAAGGCTCAGCCAGCTCCAACCCCCTGCCATGGGCAGGGACACCTCACACCACAGCAGGTTGCTCACAGCCACCTCCAGCCTGGCTGCAAACACCTCCAGGCAGGAGGCTGCCACCACCTCCCTGGGCAGCCTGTGCCAGGCTCTCACCACCCTCATGGGGAACAACTTCTTCCTCACAGCCAATCTCAGTCTCCCCACTTCCAGTTTTGCTCCATCCCCCCCAGTCCTATCCCTCCCTGACACCCTCCAAAGTCCCTCCCCAGCTTTCCTGGAGCCCCCTGCAGTTCCTGGGAGGCCACAATGAGGTCTCCTCAGAGCCTTCTCCTCTCCAGACTCTCTCAGTCTATGCTCATAGCAGAGAGGGCATCACAGCCCCCCTGGGCAGCCTGTTCTCCATCAGAAGCTGTTGGTCACTGAGAGCCTGGAGGTCCCTGCCAGGCATCACAGTGCCAGAGAGGAGAGACCTCCCTGCCAGCCCCCAAGGCCCTCAGAGTGCAGCAAAGCAAAGCTCTCTGTGCTCTGAACCTGGGACCCAGCTGGGGCTGAGCCCTGCTGGCACAGGCAGGTTCCTGGGGTGGGGAATGGGTGGAGGAAGCAAGCACATCACAGAGCTAACTTCATGCAAGGGAGAAAATGTCCTTGCCTGGCTCCAGCCCACCCTCAGCTCCTGCCCAGCAGGGTGATGGCTCAGGGCAGCCCAGCCTTGTGCTTCCCCCACCATCACCAGGCTCTGCTGCTGCTTCCTTGACCCTCCCAGCATCCAGGCCAGCAGCAAGTGGGCTTTGTGCCTGCTGAAATTCACCTCTTGCTTCACCCTTTCTCTTGCAGGCTCTTCAGCAGACCAGGTATGTTGTCTGAAGGCCCCCAGCCCCTTCCCTGCCTTGGGCAGGACCTGTGTCCTGGCTCAGGCTGGGTCTGAGCAGCTCCTGGGAAGAGCCAGCACTGCCCCTGGGGGTCCCAGCAAGCTGGGGAGGGGGCAGACCTGGGGGGGGGTGGGGGGCAGTGGCTGCTCCTCCAGCCCCAAACTGGCCCCAGCTTAGCAGCACCACAGCCCTTGAGGGGAGCCAGCACCCCCCTGGGGGAAACAGCCCGGGGTGGGGAGGGTTCAGGGCAGGGTTTCTCATCCCAGTGGCTGCAGGTGGGGGCTCATGGAGGGTGCTGAGACTGCCAGGCCCTCATGGAGCCTTTTTTCCCTCTCTCTCTGCAGGATTCACTGGGTGCTGGACCTGGTAAGACCATCACTGGGTTGCAAGGGGGGAGCAGCTAGAGGCAGCATCTTGCTTGTGCCTGCTGGGGGCCCTGGCATGGAGCAGGCTGCAGGGGGAAGCTCCTGCTGAGACCATCCAGGAGCATTAGCAAGCAGTGGGGCACTGGGGTCCCTCCTGTCCCTGCAGCAGATTGGGTCTCCTGCAGGCAGATCCAGCTCCCCTCTGGGCTCAGCCCTCCCCCCAGGCTGCTCCTTGGGGTGTTCTCATGCCCCTGGGCTGCTCTGCCCTCTGGCTGAAGCCTCTGGGCCTGACAGCAGTGAGCAAGGAGAGCCTGGCAAAGCTCCTCAGGCCACATCATCCTTCAAAGCAGGGAGGTTTGCTGCTGCTGCTGGGGAGCATCTCCCTGCCCCTGCCCTTCCCTCTGCTGGGGCTGCTGGCTGGGGTGGTCACCACAGCACCTTGGTTTGTTTTCCTTTGCACCAAAGCAGCCTGGAGAGAGGGTGCAGGACCTGCCCTGCCCCTGCCCTGCCTCAGAGGAGAAGGAACAATTTGTTTCTGTGCCTCTTCCAGGGAGAGGGAAGCCAAGGCTGGCAGACAGAGACCTGAACCAAACCTGGTGCTTGCAGAACAGCAAAGCCCAGCTTGGCCCTTCCTGGGCAGGGAGAGGCAGGGCTGGGGAAGCTCTTGGAAGCTGAGCCCTGGGGGGTTGGAGAAGCTGTTTGTGCTGTGCAGCTGCTGGCCACACCAGCTGGACTTTGCCCATGAGCTTCAGGGCTCTGTGGGTCCCAGGTCCAGCTGGAGCTCAGTGCAAGCCAAGAGTTCACTGCCCCCTCCTGCAGCCCTGGGATGGGCTCACTGCCTGAGGAGAGCCAGGCTGCCCTGGCAGGGGTCAAGTCCAGAGCTGGGGAGCTTGGAGAGCTTCAGCTTGGGCTCCTGAGTCCTTCAGGGGTTTGGTTTTGTATTGCTTGGAGAAGTCAACCACCCATGGAGGTGCAGCAGCCAAGGCTGTGGGCACGGTGCCCTGCCTGCTGCCTGCCCCCAGAGTGCTGCTGTTGGGTTTGTGGCTCAGGGGATGAGGATCAGCAGGCTTCAGGGGGGGTTGGGTTGGGTTTTTTCCTCTTCCTAACAGGGGCTGGGGGCTGAAATCTCTGCTTCTCTGCCAGGTCCCAAGATGGTGGCTGTGCAGAACTACCATGGGACCCCAGCCCCCCCCGGGAAGCCGGTGCTGACGTTTCAGCTGGGAGATGTGATCGAGCTGCTGAGGGGGGACCCTGACTCACCATGGTGGGAGGTGAGAGCAGATCCCCTGGGGAAATGCCCAGGGACCTTTGAAGCAGGGACTTCTGCACCACCAGCCACTGGCACAGCCTGCCCAGGGAGGTGGTGGAGCCCCCAGCCCTGGAGGTGTCCAAGAAACCTGTGGCCATGGCACTTGGGGAGGTGGCTTTGGTGGCCAGGGTGGGGTTGGGGTGAAGGTTGGACTCTTAGAGGTCTTCTTAGAGGTCTCCATAGAGCTTGGAGATTCTCTCCAACCAAACCAGTTCTGTGCTTCCTGCCTGCAGCAGGACCCTGTGGTGCTGGGCCAGGCTCTGCAGGCAGGGAGGTGCACACCCAGCAGCTTCTCCTCCTGGCAGGAGCCTCAGAGTGGTGGTGAATGTCTCATGGTGTTGTGACTGCCAGGGGAGGGTTAGGTTGGAGACTGGGGAACAATTTCTTCCCTGCAGGAGTGGTCAGGGATGGGCACAGGCTGCCCAGGGAGGTGGTGGAGCCCCCCCAGCCCTGGAGGTGCTCAGGAACCCTGGAGGTGCTCAGGAACCCTGTGGCCATGGCACCTGGGGCCATGGTTTGGTGGCCAGGGTGGGGTTGGGTTGAAGGTTGGCCTGGGTGACCTTGGAGGTCTTTTCCAAGCCACTCCATGATTCTATGATCCCTGTTATCTTTATGGGTTTGGAGCTGGAGTTTGGGGGGGAGGCTGAGAGGCAGTTTGGAGCCTGTCCCCACCCCTGTGTGACAAAAGCATTGCTGCCAGTCTCACCCCCAGCTTGGCTTTGCAGGGCAGGCTACTGCAGACCAAGAAGTCAGGTTACTTCCCCAGCTCCTCAGTCAAGCCCTGCCCTGTGGATGCAAGGGTGAGTGCCAAGGAGGAGATGGAGCTGGGAGCACTGGGGGGAGCACTGAGGGCTCTCATGGGAGGTGCTGCTCTGTTGGTCTTCTCAGCCTTCTGCCTGAGACCTTGGTCCTTCCAGTTGGCCCCTGGAGACCTTGGTGCTTCCAGTAACCCCCTGGAGTCCTTGGTCCTTCCAGTGGCCCCTTGGAGACCTTGGTCCTTCCAGTAACCCCCTGGAGACCTTGGTCCTTCCAGTTGGCCCCTGGAGACCTGGGCATCCTGGCCTGCATCAGGAAGAGTGTGGCCAGCAGGAGCAGGGAGCTCATCCTGCCCTGTGCTCAGCACTGCTCAGGCCACACCTTGACTCCTGTGTCCAGTTCTGGGCTCCTCAGGTTAGGAAAGATGTTGAGCTGCTGGAAGGTGTCCAGAGAAGGGCAAGAAAGCTGGGGAGGGGTCTGGGGCACAGCCCTGGGAGGAGAGGCTGAGGGAGCTGGGGTTGCTTAGCCTGGAGAAGAGGAGGCTCAGGGGAGACCTTCTTGCTCTCTCCAACTCCCTGCAGGGAGGTTGTAGCCAGGTGGGGGTTGGTCTCTTCTCCCAGGCAAGCAGCACCAGAACAAGAGGACACAGTCTGAAGCTGTGCCAGGGGAGGTTTAGGCTGGAGGGGAGGAAGAAATTCTTCCCAGCGAAAGAGATTGGTCACTGGGATGTGCTGCCCAGGGAGGTGGTGGAGTCCCCATCCCTGGAGGTGTTCAAGAGGGGACTGGATGAGGCACTTGGAGCCATGGTTGAGTTGATCAGATGGTGCTGGGTGCTAGGTTGGACTTGCTGATCTCTGAGCTCTTTCCCAGCCTTATTGCTTCCATGGTTAACCAAAGCTCCTCTCTGCAGCCCCCCAACAGCCGGCCGCCCTCGCGGGAGATCGACTACACAGCCTACCCCTGGTGAGCCTGCCCCCCCAACCCCCCCACCCCCCAGGCCTGGGGATTGATTCCTGATTTGTGGAGTTTCCTAGGTGTAAAATACTTCAAGGGGAAGAGGTTGCCCTCTGCAGCCTCTCTGCTCAGGGGCTGAGCAGCTTCTTGTGCACCTCAGGGCACTTTCCCTTTTCAGGAGGGGTCGGGATGGAACCTGGGTTGCATTCTGCATCCTCCCTGCTCAAGAGCTCAGTAGCTTCTTGTGCACCTCAGGGCACTTCTCCTTTCTGCTCAGGAGGGGTTGGGATGGAACCTGGGTTGCATTCTGCAGCCTCTCTGCTCAGGGGCTGAGCAGCTTCTTGTGCACCTCAGGGCACTTCTCCTTTCTGCTCAGGAGGGGTTGGGATGGAACCTGGGTGAGGCTTTTCCTTCTCAACCTTCAGGCCTTGAAAACCACCAGGAATCACAGAACTCTCAGGGCTGGAAGGGGCCTCAAGGCTCAGCCAGTTCCAAGCCCCCTGCCATGCCCAGGGACCCCTCCCACTGCATCAGGTTGCTCAGAGCCGCATCCGGCCTGGCCTTACAAACCTCTCTCTGCCTGGCTGATCCATGCCTGTTTTGGTGAGAGGCAGTGAGCTTTAGTGGGCTGGAGTGCATTGCTCACCCTCTGGGCTCAGGTTTGCAGGGAACATGGAGAGGCAGCAGACAGACAACCTGCTCAAGTCCCACGTCAGTGGCACCTACCTGATCCGGGAGCGCCCGGCCGAGGCCGAGCGCTTTGCCATCAGCATCAAGTGAGTTGTGCTTCGGGGGGGAGGCTTCATTGGCTGCCTCAGGGGAGGCAGGGTGAGGCTGGACTCATTCCTGACTGCCTTTGCTGCCACTGGCAGGTTCAACGAGGAGGTGAAGCACATCAAGGTGGTGGAGAAGGACAACTGGATTCACATCACGGAAGCCAAGAAGTTTGAGAGCTTGCTGGTAGGTTTCTGTAAGCCTCCTTTGAGGGGGCCCTGAAAGCCTTGCAGAGGGTGGCAGAGACAGCCCAAGTGCCTCTCCAACCTTTCCCAGGAGCTGGTTGAGTACTACCAGAGCCATTCCCTGAAGGAGAGCTTCAAGCAGCTGGACACCACCCTCAAGTACCCCTACAAGTCTCGAGAGCGCTCGACCTCCAGGACCTTCACTCGCTCCCCAGGTAAAAGCCAGCTCAGCCCCGCAGCTGGGCACCCTTAGGAGCCCTGCTGGGGCATCTCAGCCTGGCAGCAAGCTGCAGGAGGGATTTTGAGCTTTGCTGCAGGGTTCCAGCCTCCCAGTTTGCAAACAAGCCTTCTGCTGGTGGCGTCTTGAGGCTGGGTCTTGCAGATGGGGTCTGGCAGGGGGTCCAATGTCCCCATGCAGAGAGGCTGTGGAGGTCTCTGGAGGCATTCAAACCCCACCCTGGACCTGTCCTTGAGGGATTCACTTTAGGTGATCCTGCTCTAGCAGTGGGGTTGGTCTAGGTGATCTCCAGAGGTCCCTTCCAAGCCCTATGATTCTGTGAGCTGAGCCACGGCACCGCTCCTCTGAGCTCCTGCAGCTCCACAGGGGAGGGTGCAGCCCCCCAGGGAGAGCTTTTGCTGGGGGAGGTTGGTGTCCTCCCTCCTGTGGTTCCACAGCCTCTGCTCTGGGGGCTGCTTTTCCATCCCCTGGTCCTGCTGGGAGAAGAGCTGTGGCTGGGGGAGCAGCCCAGGCGTGGTGAGCAGAGGTGTGATGCTCTCTATCGTGTCCTACCTGCCCACCTGAGCCTCTGTGGCCTGTGTTTGGATGGCTCCAGATCCAGTGGGGCTGGGGCTTGGCTGGCTTCAATCCCAGGAGGACTCTTCTAGTGGAGAGGGTGGGAGAAATGGGAAGTCTGGACCTAGAGAGAATACTGATAATCACTTTTGGAAAGAGAGAAAATAATCAGAGGGGGAAGCAAAATGAGCACAAAGTGGGCTGAGTGCAGGAATGGTCATTTTGGGGGGGAAAAGGCATTTTTCAGGCCTTTTTCCCCTGGTGTGTTTGAAAGGAGCACCAAAGGAAGGTGGATTCTGGAAGCTGCTTAAATATCCCTTTGCCTAAACTACAACCTGCAGGAGTGACAGGACCAGGGGAGGAGGCCTCAAGTTGCCCCAGGGGAGGTTTAGGTTGGGACATGAGGGACAATTTCTTCCCCCCAAAGGGTTGTCAAGGCCTGGCCCAGGCTGCCCAGGGCAGTGGTGGAGTTCCCCATCCCTGGGGGCTGTGGGGATGTGGTGCTGAGGGCCATGGTTCAGCCCTGGGTTGGACCTGGGGATCTGAAAGGTCTCTTCCAGCCAGCCCTTGGCTGTGGCTGGACCTGCTGCCAGCTGTCCCAGCTCCAAGCCCCTGTGCAGACCTCCTGCCTGCTCTGCTCTGTGTCCCTCTGTTGGCTTTTAGAACGTTGTGCATTGTGATGTTTCTCTTGGAGCCTCCCTGATTTCCCTTTTAATTCCTCTTCTGCCTCTTTCTCTCTAACCTCTTGCAGCCTCCTGTGCTTCCTACAACTTTTCTTTTCTCAGTCCTCAGGGCCTCAACTTTTCTTCTCAGAGCTCCTCCAGTCCCTTCTGGTCAGGTACCAGTGGCAGAGAGACCTGCTGCCACCCCCAGGCTGCAGCACCCCCAGGCTGCAGCATCCCCAGCTTGAAAGCCATCAGCAGCAGGACCTGTTGGGGTCTCTGCTGTGCCTCCATCACCCACAGGCAGTTCAGAGGATCCCCAGTGGGGGCCAGCCTGGAAATGAGTTCATGAACCAAAGCTTGGCTGGAAGCAAATTGCACTCCCCCCCCTCTCCCCAGCATTGAGGCAGGGAGGAGCTGGAGTTGTGACTATTTGAAGCAAAAGGGGCTCAAATTAACCCAAAGGTGGATCCTGGCACGTTGGGATCTCATGATGTACTTCAAGCTTGACCCTGCTTATCCCCTGTGTCTCACCCACCAACCCCTGGCATCACACCATCCTCCAGACCATTTCTCCTTGCCCCACAAGGAGAACATCTCAATGTCCAGCAGTTGTTGAGCCCTGGTGTCTGAGGCTGCTCAGGAGCCCCTTGCTGGGAGGGGGAATCAGATGTGTTTGGGGGGGCTCAGGGCTTCCTGCAGAGAGTGCTGGGGGGGCTCCAGCTTTGTGCACCCCCTCACAGCCTGCTGTCTTCCTGCCTGTTTGGCAGGGACCAGAGCAAACTTGTGGCAGTTTGGTTCCTCCCCTTTCAGCTTTTCAGTGCTGTGTTTGGGCTGGGCAGGGGAAGTGGTGGGCAAAGCCCCAGCTGCTTCCCTTGCTGCTCTCTTTGGGAAGAACCCTTCATTGGTTTTATCCCCCTAAGGGATTAGACCAAGAGTCTGGGGAGCTGGGATCCTGCAGCTGCACAGAAAGCCTCCCAGCAGGTGATTTGTGCAGCAGTGGGCTCTGAGCAAGCTCCTGATGCAGGAGCTCAAGGCTGGACGAGCCCCCTGGTGACTGCACGCCGTGTGTCTGCCTGGAAGCATCTTCATCACCATCCTCATCCCCTTCCATCCTGAGAGCTGAAAACCTGGGCAAAGCTTTCCCTCAAGCTTTAGTTCAACCTTGGTTTGCCAACTTGTTCACCTTGACAGTCCATGCTGGGGCAGCAAGAGGAGCTTCACCCAAAGCTGCTGGCCCTTCAGGGTGGGGGTTTGTAGTGCAAGCTGCAGAGGAGCTGCGTTTCCCTTCCTCCTCTGCCCATCCCATCCCCTCCCTCTGGTGCTTTCCAGCCTCCTTCCCCCATGCCCAGTCCCTGCAGCAGGCTTGCTGAGCACTGGCCCTGCCTTCCCCCTCCTGCTGCTCCTCCTGTGCATGCCCCTGAGCATCCCCTGCCTGAAGTGATGGAGATCCTTGGTGCTGGGGCTAACCCAGGAGGTCTGGACCGGGGATGGCTCCTGGGGCAACGCTGCTTATCCCCAGCTGTTGGTCAGCATTAGGGTTTGCAGGGTGCTGGTCTGCTGGGCAGCCAGGTGTGCAAGGCTCCTGCTTGCTCCCTGGCAGGGAGAGGAGCAGGGAGGAGAGAGGCTTTGTGGCTTGTTCCTCTCTGAGGCTGGAACATGGAGCTTTTGCCCAGCGTCTCTAGGAGAAGGAAGTCCAAACAACTCACTCTTTTTTGGAGGGGGGGAGGAGGAGTTTAAATGCCAGCTGCTGATGTGTGAAATCCTCTCTCAAGCTGGTCCTGAGGAGCAGCCAGAGCTCATTGTGAGAGTGGAGCAGGAATTTCCCCTCCTTTCACTGCTGCTGTCTGCGTATCCCCCTGCAACCCTTCACCACCTGCTCACTGAAGCGTCCCTCAGCCCAGCAATTCCCCCACCCAAACCCCTCCTGGTCAACAGAGAGGAGAGGCTTCCCAATCCCCACAGAGCTGTTTCCAGCCCAGCAGGAATCCCCTTTCACCCTCCCCAGCCCCCTGTGGCGCTGAGGGGTTGGGATGGGACCGGCCCGGAGCCACTCCGGCGTCGCGAGGGGAGGCAGCGGCGCGGTGGGGAAGAAACCCAGGTTGAACCTCAGCAAAAGCTTTCCCCAGGCTTTGGCTGGTGCCAGGCGGGTGGTGGGGCAGGTGCCAAGCTGTGCTGTGTCTCTGCCCTGGCAGTGTTCACCCCCCGGGTGGTAGGCACGGCGGTGGCTCGCTACAACTTCGCGGCGCGGGACATGCGGGAGCTGTCGCTGCGGGAAGGAGACGTGGTGAAGATCTACAGCAGGATCGGTGGGGACCAGGGCTGGTGGAAAGGGGAGACCAATGGCAGAGTAAGTGCCAGCTGGCTCGTGGTCCTGCCCAGCTCCTGCAGCTCCTGGTCCCTCCCTCCCTCTCAACCTGCCCACCGTTAAGTGGAGGCTGAGGGAAGTCCTCCTCACCGACCCCGAGCGGGATCAGAGCCAGGTGGGGCTCAGTCTCCTCGCCCAAGGGATAAGAGGAGAGGAAATGGCCTCAAGTTGCACCAAGGGAGGTTTAGGTTGGACATGAGGAACAATTTCTTCCCCAAAAGGGCTGGCAAACCCTGGAGCAGGCTGCCCAGGGAGGTGGTGGTGGAGTCCCCAGCCCTGGAGGGGTCGTAAAGCTGCGGAGGCATGGGGCTGAGGGCCATGGTTTAGTGGTGCCCTGGCAGCCCTGGGTTAAGGCTGGAGGTGAGGAGAGAGTTCTTCACAGAGAGAGTTGTTAGCCACTGGGATGTGCTGCCCAGGGAGGTGGTGGAGTCCCCAGCCCTGGAGGTGTTCCAAAAGGGCTTGGATGTGGCCCTTGGAGCCATGGTTTAGTAGTCAGGAGGCGTTGGGTGACAGGGTGGACTCGATGACCCCTGAGGTCTTTTCCAACCTTATTGATTTCTATGATCCTAAGGGTTGGAGCTGACGATCTGAAAGGTCTCAGCCAAGCCAAGCAGCTCTCTGCTGCAGTTCCCTGCTCCCCAGCTCACCTCTGCCCTTTCCTCCCCCCCAGGTCGGCTGGTTCCCCTCGACGTACGTGGAGGAGGAAGGGGTGCAGTGACCGGGGGCTGTCTGCTGGAAAGTTCATCAAGTGCCCAGAGCAAGCCACTGCAGACCCTGCACACTCGTCCCAAGGCCCACAGCTCCTCGTGAGCCATGGCTGGACACCTCCAGGACTGCTCTTGCAGCCTCTTTAGCAACCTGCTCCTCTGTACAGCGTGTGTGCGCCGGGGCCCCCGCTGGCCTCTTCCCTGGATAGAAGATGGGTGGTCTGTCAGCTTCACCTTGGTGTAGCAGCTGCAGAAGCCCCCCAGGAAAGCCACATTCTGCTGCATGGACAGAGCTGAGAGACTCTGTGCAGTGCCCCCCCGCGGGTGGGGGTCTTCCAAACCCCTTCTAGGCAAGGCAGGTGGTGGCGGAAGGCTGAGGCTGAAGGTCGGTGCCTGGGGCGTGCCGAGGTCAGCGTCTGGGGGCTTCAGAGGGGGGGGAGTGACTTGGCCCTGAGGGGATGGGGGTGGACCTCCTGCCCTGCTGCTCCAGGGGGCTCCCCAGGCTGGGATTTTGCCAGCCTCCATGAGAAGGCAGAGCAGGGATGGCCCAGCCTGGGAGGGGCAAAGGGCCGGGGCTGGTCTCTGGGGGATGCCGGCTGTGACCCCAGGAGCACGCCGTGACCATCACACCTAGGCTGGCAGGGGGCCTCCAGCTCAGACAGGAGAGGAAAGGGCCAGCTGGGGGATCCCAAGGCCATTTGCTTCCCAAGCAGCCTCACTCCCAGCAGCCTTGCTGTGGGTGGAGGGGGGAGCCTGGGGGGCAGGCTGGAGGCTGGGGGGCAGGCTGGAGGCTGGGGGGCAGGCCGGTCCCACCGCTGCCAGTGCCTCGCGAGACTGGAGCTGCACTTTGCCACACGAGGGCTGTGGAGGCCACCCAGGCACCAGGTACAGGCAGAGGAGTGGACAGGAGACTGCACCCATGGCTCTGTGCTGCCCTCACTGCCAGCCTGGTGCCCTGAGCCGGGCTGCCTCCTCCTGCAGCCGCGTCCCACCCGGCTGAGCTCCGGGGGCGACCCCACCTGAGGAAGGGCTACGCTGCGGACTCCTCACTTCCCTCACCCCGCTGTGGAAGCTTCCATCTCCTCTTCCCCAGCTCTCTGCACTTTGGGGGGGCTGCCAGCATCTCCCCCTCTTCCTCCCACCGCCTGTCACTGCTGCTGCTGTCAAGTCAAGGTCCGTCTGTCCTGGCACCGCCGCCGTGCCCTGGGCGCCACCCCTCCGGCTCTGCCCTCTCCGTGCTGGGGGGGCAGAGCTGCTGGGTGGAGCCCCCAGCCATCACCTCCTGCCAGGCACTGGCTTTGCTCTCCAGCCCCACAGTTTCCTTCCAAAGTGCAAATAGAGACCAGAAAGATGTGTGGCAGAGACCAGCTTCCCGAGGAGCTGAGCCCCAGGAGATGCCCTCCAGCCTCTCTCAATAAAGTGGCATTTCGAGCTGGTGCTTCCTGCTGTTGTTCCCCTGGGGCTGGGGGGGGTCCTGCCCTTGGATCACACTGCTGCAGGTCTGGGAGATGCCAGCACTGGGGGGGGTGAGTGGTGATGGTGCCCTTGCTCCTTGGCTGGCACTGAGGATCTCCCTCCAAGGCAGGGAGGCTCTGCAGAAGGATCTGGCCAGGCTGGATCCATGGGTTGAGCTTCAACAAGGCCAAGTGCTGGGTGCTGCACTGGGGTTTGGAGCCTGAGTGCCCTGCTGCCAGCACTGAGCAGGGCAAGGATGGCTGTGGGATGCCTGTGGTGGAGCCTGGAACTGGCTGCTGGCTCCAGGAGCAGGTAAGTGCAGAAACCTGGGCATGGGAAGCTCCTTCTAAAGGTGAGGAGGAACTTCTTCGGTGTGAGGCTGCAGCAGCCCTGGAGCAGGCTGCCCAGGGAGGTTGTGGAGTCTCCTCTGGAGAGATTCCAACCCCCCCCTGGCCATTGTGCTCCTGGGCAAGCTGCTGTGGGTGGTCTCCAGAGCTCCCTTCCAACCCCAACCATCCTCTGACCTGTGAGCAGGCCAGGTCCTGCCCCTGGGGACATCCCTGCCCCTGCTGGGGCTGGCAGACAGTCACCCCTGACCCTCAGGGGCTGGCTGGAGCCAGCAGCATTGGCAGCCTGGGTCAGGAGGCTGCTTCCACTCTGCTCCACATGCAGCCCAGCCTGGGATGTGCACTGGGGAGGGGCTGGCACCTCGGGGATAAAGGGGGGAGGGGTGTTGGGGTGGGGGTGTGTGGTTTATCCACTGCAAGCAAAGCAGGAGCAGCACTCCCAGGGCAACAAATCTCCAGCCTTGGCCAGCACAGGTGGCTCCAGCCCTGTGTGGACCCCAGGCTGCCCCAGGCTGGGGGTGCACCAGGCACAGTTTTGCTTTCCAGTTGTGATGATTTCCCTCCCCCCCAGCAAGAGCAGCTGCTGACCTGACCCCACCTTGGGAGCTGGGCTGGGGCAGGCCACTGCCTCTGCTCTGAGCAAACACAGCCCAGGGGGTGGCATTTGCTGGCTGCCCTCTGCAAACAGCAGGTCCTGCTCCATGCTGCAGCGTGTGGCAACCAGCCCAGGACGTGCCCCGTGCTGGCTGGGCCCTGAGCACACCCCCGTGGGCCTGCTGGCCTGTGGCTGGCCAGTGTCTGGTCACCTCCCTCTGCCCCCTGGGCTGCTCCAGGCTGGGAGCAGCAGTTGTTGCCTGGCTGAGAGCTCCTGTGCCACCCAGCTTGGTGGGCACCAGAACTGCCATCCAGGGAGAGCTGGGCTGGGTGAGTGGAGGGGAACCTCCTGAAGCCCAACAGGGGCAGGTGCAGGGTCCTGCACCCCAGCCAGGACAAGTGCAGGGTCCTGCACCCCAACCAGGGCAGGGATAGAGTCCTGCACCCCAGCCAGGGCAGGTGTAGAGTCCTGCACCCCAACAGGGGCAGGTGCAGGGTCCTGCACCCCAACAGGGGCAGGTGCAGGGTCCTGCACCCCAGCAAGGGCAGGTGCAGGGTCCTGCACCCCAGCAAGGGCAGGTGTAGAGTCCTGCACCCCAACAGGGGCAGGTGCAGGGTCCTGCACCCCAGCCAGGGCAGGTGTAGGGTCCTGCACCCCAGCCAGGGCAGGTGTAGAGTCCTGCACCCCAACAGGAGCAGGTGCAGGGTGCTGCACCCCAGCACCAGTAGAGGTTAAGGGGTGAGGAAGGCAGCTCTGCAGAGAAGGACCTGGGAGTGCTGCTGGTCAGGTTGCCCATGAGGCAGCAATGTGCCCTTGTGGCAAGCAGGGCAAATGGTCTCTTGGGGTGCATGAAGAGTTCTCCTTCCCCTCTACTCTGCCCCAGTGAGGCCACATCTGGGGTGCTGGGTTCAGTTCTGGACTCCCCAGTTCAAGAGAAACTGGAAACTGCTGGAGAGAGTCCAGAGGAGGCTGCGAAGATGCTGAGGGGCCTGGAGCAGCTCTGTGAGGGGCAAAGGCTGAGAGCCCTGGGGCTGAGAGCCTGCAGAAGAGCAGCCCCAGAGGGGAGCTAAAGGCTGGGGGGCAAGAGGGTGAGGCCAAATTCTTGTCTGTGGTGCCCAGCAACAGGACAGGGGACAGAGACCACAACCTGGAACCCAGGAGGTTCCAGCTGAACAGGAGGAGAAACTTGCTTGGTGTGAGGGTGCTGAGCCCTGGAGCAGGCTGCCCACAGAGGTCGTGGAGTCTCCTGCTCTGCAGAGCTCCCAACCCCAGCTGGGAGCTGTGCTCCTGGGCAAGCTGCTGTGGGAGCCCTGCTGGGGCAGGGGGTTGGACTGGGTGATCCCCAGAGGCTCCTTCCCTCCCCCACCACGCTGGGATTCTGTGACAACAAGGATGGTGAGCCTGAGGCAGGAGCTCAGAGAGGCTCTGCCCCAGCAGGGCTGTGCAGGATTTGGGCTGTTTCAGTCTGGGGGCATGGACCACATCCACACTGTGGGGCAGGACAGAGCACAGCCTGCTTGTGGGGATGATGAGAGTGGAGCTGGGGATGGAGATGGGGATGAGAGTGGAGCTGGGGATGGAGCTGGGGATGAGGATGGGGCAGGCTGGCAGCCTGGTGCCCAGGATGAGCAGCTGCAGCTGTGCATCATGCCTGGTTAGCTCCTTCCTGCATCAGCCCTCACGTTTCTGTGACCTAGAAAACTCCAGCTGGCTCCTGCAGACCTCTCTGCTGCTTGGGTTTAGACTTCATCTAAGGCAGAAAGGGCAAAACTGGACTGGGTTAGGCTCCCTCTGCAATGGATTCACCACCAGGAACAACCCAACCAGCCTCATTGCTGCTCTGGAGCCAGAGTAGATCCTGGGGCTTTGGGGAGCTGAAGGCACCACTGTCTTCCCCCACTCTCCATCCTGGCTCAAGCTTCTGACTCTCTCCCTGGGCTTGTCTGGATGTTTTAGGCCTGGTCTAACACAAAGGTCATGCTGCTAATTAGTGCCTGCTGGTGAAATGGCTCTGGCCTCTCACAGAACCACCCTAAAGCAAGCAGGAGTTCAGGCTTGTTTGCATCCCTGTGGTTAGTGTGAGCAATTCAAGGCAGGGAGAAGTTTAGGTTGGCCATGAGGAGCAATTTCTTCCCTCCAAAGGGTTGTCAAGCCCTGGAGCAGGCAGTGGTGGAGCCTCCATCCCTGGAGGGGTTTCAGAGCTGTGGAGGTGTGGTGCTGAGGGCCATGGTTCAGTGGTGACCTGGCAGTGCTGGGTTAAGGGTTGGCCTTCATGAGCTGCAAGCTCTCTTCCAACCAAACCCAATTCTCTGAGTCTTCAAGATGCTGCCTGAGACAGGAGCTAGTGCTGGGCCAAGAGGGACCACTCCACTCCCAGCCAAACTCTTCCCAAAGTGGGGGACCTGGGAAGCAGGCAGGGACCTGGGAAGCAGGCAGGGACCTGGGATGTGTTCAGTGTGCAAGAGCAGAGGTGGGGAGCAGCAGGGAGGCACTTCCCAGGATCCTGGGGCTGTTGAATGCTAAAATGCCCACCCCCCCAAAACACCATCCCTGGGCTGCTCCACGGGGCCAGGGTGAGGACACTGCAAGGATCATGCTGCTGCTCGGCCCCTGGTGCTGCTGCTGCTCAGCCCCTGGTGCTGCTGCTGCTCAGCCCCTGGTGCTGCTGCTGCTCAGCCTGTGGTGCTGCTGCTGCTGCTCAGCCCCTGGTGCTGCTGCTGCTCAGCCCCTGGTGCTGCTGCTGCTCAGCCTGTGGTGCTGCTGCTGCTGCTCAGCCCCTGGTGCTGCTGCTGCTCAGCCCCTGGTGCTGCTGCTGCTCAGCCCCTGGTGCTGCTGCTGCTCAGCCCCTGCTGCTGCTGCTGCTCAGCCCCTGCTGCTGCTGCTGCTCAGCCCCTGCTGCTGCTGCTCAGCCCCTGGTGCTGCTGCTGCTGCTGCTCAGCCCCTGGTGCTGCTGCTGCTGCTGCTCAGCCCCTGCTGCTGCTGCTGCTGCTGCTCAGCCCCTGCTGCTGCTGCTGCTGCTGCTCAGCCCCTGGTGCTGCTGCTGCTGCTTCTCAGTCCCTGCTGCTGCTGCTGCTGCTCAGCCTCTGGTGCTAGTGCTGCTGCTGCTCAGCCCCTGGTGCTCAGCCCCTGGTGCTGCTGCTCAGCCCCTGCTGCTGCTGCTCAGCCTCTGGTGCTGGTGCTGCTGCTGCTCAGCCCCTGCTGCTCAGCCCCTGGTGCTGCTGCTGCTGCTGCTCAGCCCCTGCTGCTCAGCCCCTGCTGCTGCTGCTCAGCCCCTGGTGCTGCTGCTGCTGCTGCTCAGCCCCTGCTGCTGCTGCTGCTCAGCCCCTGCTGCTGCTGCTCAGCCCCTGCTGCTGCTGCTCAGCCCCTGGTGCTGCTGCTGCTGCTGCTCAGCCCCTGCTGCTGCTGCTGCTGCTCAGCCTCTGGTGCTGGTGCTGCTGCTCAGCCCCTGGTGCTGCTGCTGCTGCTGCTGCTCAGCCCCTGGTGCTGCTGCTGCTGCTTTTCAGCCCCTGCTGCTGCTGCTGCTGCTCAGCCTCTGGTGCTGGTGCTGCTGCTGCTCAGCCCCTGCTGCTCAGCCTCTGGTGCTGCTGCTGCTGCTCAGCCCCTGCTGCTGCTGCTCAGCCTCTGGTGCTGGTGCTGCTGCTCAGCCCCTGGTGCTGGTGCTGCTGCTGCTCAGCCCCTGCTGCTGCTGCTGCTGCTCAGCCTCTGGTGCTGGTGCTGCTGCTGCTCAGCCCCTGCTGCTCAGCCCCTGGTGCTGCTGCTGCTGCTCAGCCCCTGCTGCTGCTGCTCAGCCTCTGGTGCTGGTGCTGCTGCTGCTCAGCCCCTGCTGCTCAGCCCCTGGTGCTGCTGCTGCTGCTCAGCCCCTGCTGCTGCTGCTGCTCAGCCTCTGGTGCTGGTGCTGCTGCTGCTCAGCCCCTGCTGCTGCTGCTGCTCAGCCCCTGCTGCTGCTGCTGCTGCTCAGCCTCTGGTGCTGCTGCTGCTGCTCAGCCTCTGGTGGTGCTGCTGCTGCTCAGCCCCTGCTGCTGCTGCTGCTGCTCAGCCCCTGGTGCTGCTGCTGCTGCTCAGCCCCTGCTGCTGCTGCTGCTCAGCCCCTGCTGCTGCTGCTGCTCAGCCCCTGCTGCTGCTGCTGCTGCTCAGCCTCTGGTGCTGCTGCTGCTGCTCAGCCCCTGCTGCTGCTGCTGCTGCTCAGCCTCTGGTGCTGCTGCTGCTCAGCCCCTCATCTCACCAACCCCCAGCCAACCCCTGGACTCCACCCCAGCTTCTGCTGCTCCGAGATAGCCACATCAGACCCTTCAGAGCTGCCTTCAAAGGACTTGAGCCTCCTGCACATCCTGCCCCAACAGGCCCTAATTTCAGGGCTGAGTCCTGAGCAGGAGCAGCAACAAACCTCCCAGTTGGGAGACTGAAATCCACAGGTGGTGGGTTGGTTTATTTAGTTGGGTTTTTTTCCTCCTCTCCACCTTTACATTCATTTTCTTCTCTTTTTTTTTGGGCTGTTCTCAGCTTCCCTTTCAGCTTTCTCTGCCTTAGGAATTTTTTGTCAGTTCACTTCTTTTGGTTTGGGTTCCCCCCCCCCCCCCCCCCCCCATTCTGCTCTTCGAATGGACCTGCTGGGAACAACAGCAGCAGCAGCAGGAGGAGGGTCAGACGGTGCCGTTGCTCAGCGTGTTTGCTCTCTGGCATCCAGCTGAGGGCTCCAGCCCGGGGAGGCTGCGAGTCCCCGCTGGCCCCGGCCGGGCTGTTTGCTCTTTGTTGGGCACCGAGCCGGGGAGAAAAAGCTCCATTTTCCCCCTCCCTCTTTGGAACCTCTCCCTTCTGCCGGAATTTTCTCCTTCCTTGGGAGGCTGCGGGGCTGCAGGAAGGTCTGAGAAGGGAGGAGGTGAGTCCCTGTTTCCCAGCTGGCCGAGCTGGCGCTGCGCGAATTCAGCGCTGGTTAATGTTTTTGTGCGGCAGGGGCTGAAGGGGGAAGAGGCTGTGCGCGGAAGAGGAGGAGGAGAGCACTGGAGGAAGGCAGGGGCCCCACAGCCGTGTCGGCAGCCTGGAGTGAGCCTCGCCGGTGAGCGGAGCCCGGCGAGTTGTGGCTGGGGGCGGTGGGGATGTGCCGTGGGCTGGGGAGAAACTCCTGCGGGTCCTGGGGAGTTCCCGAGGGGGAGTTTGCAGCTCGGCTGAGCTCGGGGCTGGGGGGGAGGGAAACAAGGAGGGGACAGCAGAGGGCTCGGTGGGCTGAGCTTTGGGGCAGCCCCCGTGGGAGGGGCGCTGCTGACCTGCCAGGTCCCCCCTGCACCTCAGCCTCTGCCACCCCCCAACCCCAGGCACCGGGAGCAAACCCCGCAGCCTGTCCCCTGCCAGCAGCCCCCGCCGTGGGCAGGAGCTGGGGGGCCTGCAGGCAGCGCTTGGCCCCTGCCCCCCACCCCCAGCAGCCATTGCACCACCCTCTGTAGATAAGGAGCAAACCTTGTGCCTTCCTTGTGGCCTCTGGGTGCAGGAGGGGGGTGGGGGGGTGAGACACAAGCAAAGGGCACAGGGGCTGCTGCAGGCACCAGTGGGCACAGCCCTGTCCATGCCTCCTGCTTTTCTCAGCCCCCTTCCCAAGTGGGGCCCCTCGGGGGGGTGCTTGGGAGCTGCACACATGTGCAGCTGGGATCCCATTTCACTGCTGTGATGGGGGGCTGGAGGGGAGGGGTCCCAGGGATGCATCCCAGGGCTGGGATCCCATTTCACTGCTGTGATGGGGGGCTGGAGGGGAGGGGTCCCAGGGATGCATCCCAGGGCTGGGATCCCATTTCACTGCTGTGATGGGGGGCTGGAGGAGAGGGGTCCCAGGGATGCATCCCAGGGCTGGGATCCCATTTCACTGCTGTGATGGGGGGCTGGAGGGGAGGGGTCCCAGGGATGCATCCCAGGGCTGGGATCCCATTTCACTGCTGTGATGGGGGGCTGGAGGGGAGGGGTCCCAGGGATGCATCCCAGGGCTGGGATCCCATTTCACTGCTGTGATGGGGGGCTGGAGGGGAGGGGTCCCAGGGATGCATCCCAGGGCTGGGATCCCACTTCACTGCTGCTATGATGGGGGGCTGGAGGGGAGGGGTCCCAGGGATGCATCCCAGGGCTTGCTGCAGCTGCTCAGCCCCTTGCACAGCACCCTGGGGTGCTGCCACCACCCAGATGGTGCTGACCCCCAAGGCTGCCTGGGGAGGGAGGTGTGTGGGGGGGTCTCCTATCCATGCCAGGGTCTGGGGGCTTTGCAGGTGGAGATGTCCTACGTGAGCTGTGCCTGGAGGGTGGCTGCCCCCCGCTGCCTGCCAGCCCCCTGGAGAAGCCCCCGGGGGAGCCCCTTCAGCAGTGCCTCAGGCCCCACGGCCAGGAAGAGCGTCCCCTACCAGAAGACACTGAAGGAGGAAGGCCCTGGGAGCAAGGAGCCCAGCCGGCCCCTGCCAGCCTCAGCTGAGGTGGTGGTGGTGGGAGGGGGCAGCCTGGGCTGCCAGACCACCTACCACCTGGCCAAGCAGGGGGTCACCAACGTTGTGCTGCTGGAGAGGGACCGCCTGACCTCGGGGACCACTTGGCACACGGCTGGTGAGGCGGTGGGCACAGCATGGGGGGTGGTGGGCATGGGGGTGGCCATGGCCAGGGATGTGCTGCTGCCCAGGGAGCAGGTCCGGTGCTCAGGCTGGCTCCAGAGGTGCTGGAGAGGTTTGGCTTTGGATGTGGAGAAGTTGAGGGCTCCTCTTTGTCCCTTGGCTATGGAAGTATCCTCCAGATCCTCCCAGCAAAGCAGTTTGGATGTGGAGAAGTTGAGGGCTCCTCTTTGTCCCTTGGCTAAGAAAATCACAGAATCAATAAGGTTGGAAAAGGCCTCAGAGATCATCAGGTCCAACCTCTCACCCAGCACCTCCTGACAACTAAACCATGGCTCCAAGTGCCACATCCAATCCCCTCTTGAACACCCCCAGGGATGGGGACTCCACCACCTCCCTGGGCAGCACATCCCAATGGCCAATCTCTCTTGCTGGGAAGAATTTCTTCCTCACCTCCAGCCTAAACCTCCCCTGGCACAGCTTGAGACTGTGTCCTCTTGTTCTGGTGCTGGGTGCCTGGGAGAAGAGACCAACCCCCACCTGGCTGCAACCTCCCTTCAGGGAGTTGGAGAGAGCAAGAAGGTCTCCCCTGAGCCTCTTCTTCTCCAGGCTAAGCAACCCCAGCTCCCTCAGCCTCTCCTCCCAGGGCTATGCCCCAGACCCCTCCCCTTTGTTGCCCTTCTCTGGACACCTTCAAGTCTCTCTGCTCCAGAAGCCTTTTCCCTCCATTCATTTAATCACAGAATGGGTTGGGTTGGAAGGGACCTTAAAGATCATCCAGGTCCAACTCCCCCAGCCATGGGCAGGGACACCTCACACCAGCTCTGCTTGCTCAGGACCCCATCCAGCCTGGCCTTGAATGACTCCAGGGCTGGAACATCCACAGCTTCTGTGGGCAACCTGTCCCGGTGTCTCCCCAGCATCATAGGGAAGACTTTCTTCCCCCTTCTCTCTGGTCTGAATCTCCCCTCTTCCAGTTGAAAACGTCACCCCCTGTCCTATCACTGCCAATCCCTTGTAGAAAGTCCCTCTGCAGCTTTCTTGTGATTCCCTTTAAGCACTGGGAGGCCACAACAGCTCTCCCTGGAGCCTTCTCCTCCTTCCTTCTCCTCCTTCCTTCTCCTCCTTCCTTCTCCTCCTTCCTTCTCCTCCTTCCTTCTCCTCCTTCCTTCTCCTCCTTCCTTCTCCTCCTTCCTTCTCCTCCTTCCTTCTCCTCCTTCCTTCTCCTCCTTCCTTCTCCTCCTTCCTTCTCCTCCTTCCTTCTCCTCCTTCCTTCTCCTCCTTCCTTCTCCTCCTTCCTTCTCCTCCTTCCTTCTCCTCCTTCCTGAACACCTCCAGCTCTGTTGAAAGCAGAGATGCTGCAGCCCCTTGGTCACCTTTATGACCACCCCAACACGTCCTTGCCCTTCTGATGCTGACAGCCCCAGAGCTGAAGGCATTGCTCTTAATGCCCAAGAGAAGCAGAGGAGGACAATTTGTGTCTCTCCACATCACCACGAGATGGAGCAGGAGCCCTGGGAGGAGGACCCACATCACCCATCCCAGAATCACAGAGCGTTAGGGGTCGGGAGGGACCTTGCAAGCTCATCCAGCCCAATCCCCCCTGCCACAGCAGCATGGCCCAGGGCAGGTCTCACAGGTGGGTCTTGAATATTTCCAGAGAGGGAGACTCCACAGCCCCCCTGGGCAGCCTGCTCCAGGCTTCTGTCACCCTCACAGTGACAAAATTCTTCCTCATGTTCACATGGAACTTCCTCTGCCTCAACTTCCACCACTGCCCCTTGAGCTGGCATTGGGCATCACCCAGCAGGGCCTGGCTCCAGCCTCTGGCCACTCACCCAGCACAGCTTTACAAACACTAAGGAGGTCACCCTCAGGCTCCTCCTCTCCAAGCTACAGAGCCCTCAGCTCCCTCAGGCTCTCCTCCTAAGGAAGATGTTCCACTGCCTGCAGCATCTTTGTGGCTCTGTGCTGGACTCTTTCAGGCTCTTCCCTGAGCCCCTTCTTAGAAGTAGCTCCTCCCCATGAGGGTGGTGAGAGCCTGGCACAGGTTGCCCAGGGAGGTGGTGGCAGCCTCCTGCCTGGAGGTGTTTGCAGCCAGGCTGGAGGTGGCTGTGAGCAACCTGCTGTGGTGTGAGGTGTCCCTGGCCATGGCAGGGGGGTTGGGACTGGCTGAGCCTTGAGCTCCCTTCCAACCCTGACAGTTCTGTGATTCCCTGAGCTCCTCCTCACACGCAGTTCCCTGAGCTCCTTCTCGAACTGCAGGTCCCAGAGCTGGACCACAACGTTTCCGGGCGCAGCCTCACCGGGGCAGAGCGGAGCAGGAGCGGAGCCCCTCTGGAAACCTGCTCACCGCATCCCGCTCCTCCCCTCCCCGTCCCGGGGCACGATGAGGGTGCTCGGGGGGGGTTGGCAGAGCCAGCTGTGAGCCCAGTGCCTGTCGCCCCGCTCAGGTCTGCTGTGGCAGCTGCGTCCCAGCGACGTGGAGGTGGAGCTGCTGGCGCACACGCGGCAGGTGGTGAGCAGGGAGCTGCCGGCCGAGACCGGGCTGGACGCGGGCTGGCTGGAGAACGGAGGCCTCTTCATCGCCTCCAACAAGCAGCGCCTGGATGAGTACAAGAGGCTCATGTCGGTAGGGAGAAGCCCCCTCCTCCTCCCCCCGGCCCCCTCCTCTCCAACCCTGGCTGCGTCCTCCCCAGCTGGCTGGGCTGCAGGAGGTGGTGGCTGCCGCCCTGCCCCTTATGGGATGATGGAATCAGTCAGGTTGGAAAAGAGCTCAGAGATCATCGAGTCCAAGCTGTCACCCAGCACCTCCTGACAGCCAAACCATGGCTCCAAGTGCCACATCCAATCCCCTCTTGAACACTTCCAGGGATGGGGACTCCACCACCTCCCTGGGCAGCACATCCCAATGGCTAACAACTCTCTCTGGGAAGAACTTTCTCCTCACCTCCAGCCTAAACCTCCCCTGGCACAGCTTGAGACTGTGTCCTCTTGTTCTGGTGCTGGGTGCCTGGGAGAAGAGACCAGGCAGGGTCTCAGGTTGCCTGGGAGAAAGGGTCAGGGAGTCAGAGGATGGTGGTGGTTGGAGAAGGCTTAGAGTCAATCAGGTTGGAACAGCCCTCAGAGATCAGCAAGTCCAAGCTGTCACCCAGCACCTCCTGACAGCTAAACCATGGCTCCAAATGCCACATCCAATCCCCTCCTGAACACCTCCAGGGCTGGGGACTCCACCACCTCCCTGGGCAGCACATCCCAAGGGTCAATTACTCTTGCTGGGAAGAGCTTTCTCCTCACACAGGTCAGGGAGTCCAACCTTCAACACAGCACCACTGTGGCTACCAAACCCTGGCCCCAAGTGCCATGGCCACAGGTTTCTTGAGCACCTCCAGGGCTGGGGACTCCACCACCTCCCTGGGCAGCCTCTGCCAAGCCCTGACCACTCTTCCAACAAAATAATTTTCCCTAATCTCCAACCTCAGCCTCCCCTGCCACAACTTGAAGTAATTTCCTCTCCTTCTATCACCTGGTACTAAGAAGTGACCAAGAGACCAAGCCCCCTCCTCACTGCAGTCTCCTTTCAGCCTCCCCTCAGCTTCCTCCAGGCTAAACACCCCCAGTTCCCTCAGCTGCTCCTCACCAGCCCTCTTCTCCAGACCCTTCACCTTGCCCTCTGTGTCCAAACTGCCTGTCCCTTCCTCCCTTCCCACTTGGAGAGCTGTGAGTGGCCTGAGCTGGGCTCCCAGGGCTTCCATAGAGCTGCTGAAATGAGGCCAAATGCAGGCAAAGGAGGCTGATCCAAACCCAAGCTTGGATTTTTTGCCTTGGATGGTGCTGGCATCGTTTCCCCAGCTGCACAGATGGCTTGCATGGGAATGTGGCATCATATTCCCTAGAATCTGTGCAGCCACTCCACCTCATGCTGGATTTCAGGCTTGACTTCAGCAGCTGCCTCATCTGGGAGATAAACAGACCCTGGGGGGGTGTGGTGTGGTGGTGGTGTCTTTCTCTCCTCCTCCTCCTTCTCCCTCCTTCTCCCTCCTTCTCCCTCCTTCTCCCTCCTTCTCCCTCCTTCTCCCTCCTTCTCCCTCCTTCTCCCTCCTTCTCCCTCCTTCTCCCTCCTTCTCCCTCCTTCTCCCTCCTTCTCCCTCCTTCTCCCTCCTTCTCCCTCCTTCTCCCTCCTTCTCCCTCCTTCTCCCTCCTTCTCCCTCCTTCTCCCTCCTTCTCCCTCCTTCTCCCTCCTTCTCCCTCCTTCTCCCTCCTTCTCCCTCCTTCTCCCTCCTTCTCCCTCCTTCTCCCTCCTTCTCCCCCAGCAGCAAGCAGTGAGCAGAGCCTTTGTTGCCTTTGTTTCTCCCCGTGGGCAGCTGGGGAAGGTGTATGGTGTGGAGTCCTACGTCCTGAGCCCGGCAGAGACCAAGGAGCTGTACCCACTCATGAACATCAAGGACCTCTATGGCACCCTGTACGTCCCCAAGGATGGGACCATGGACCCAGCTGGTACCTGCTCGACCCTGGCCAGGGCAGCGACCGCCAGAGGCGCTACGGTACCTCCCGATTAGGAACTGCTAATTAGTGCCCCTTGCTCCTGGGAGGAGATCTCACCTGCTGCCTTCCTCAGCTCCTTCTTTCCCTCTGGAGCCAGAGTTGCTCCAGGTCTTTGCTCCAGAAAGATGTTGTCTTGCTTGGCTGATAGCCAACAAAGCTGGCAGGAGCCATGAGATCCAAGGGGAAACAGAGGACAAGGCTGGTGGGGATGATGAGATCCAGGGGAAAGAGGACAAGGCTGGTAGGAACCATGAGATCTAGGGGGAAAAAGAAGACAAGGCTGGTGGGAATGATGAGATCCAGGGGAAAGATTACAAAGCTGGTGGGGATGATGAGATCCAAGGGAAAAAGAGGACAAGGCTGGTAGGAACCATGAGATCCAGGGGAAAGAGAGGACAAGGCTGGTGGGGATGATGAGATCCAGGGGGAAGAGAGAACAAGGCTGGTGGGGATGATAAGATCCAGGGGAAAGATTACAAAGCTGGTGGGGATGATGAGATCTAAGGGAAACAGAGGACAAGGCTGGTAGGAACCATGAGATCCAGGGGCAAACAGTGGATAAGGCTGGTGGGAGCCATGAGATCCAGGGTGTGGCACCACCCTTCTGCCCCTGCCATGACTCTGCTGCCCTCCTTCTGCCACCAGATCATCGAGAACTGCCCTGTCACCGGCATCCAGGTCAGGACTGATGACTTTGGGGTGAAGAGGGTGCATGCAGTGGAGACAGCCCATGGCACCATCCAGACCCCCTGTGTGGTGAACTGTGCAGGTACTGGGGTGCAAAGCCTGGTGGGGAAGGGGAGAGTCTGGGGCTGTGGGTGCAGGGCAGGAGGGGATTCTGCAGCCTAAGGAGCCGGAGGGACTCCATCAGTCCTCATCCCCCTACCCCCCCCCCATTTGTCCTTCATCTCCAGACCACCACAGGTCTCCAGTGGGGGTGTGGAGGGTGGAGAGGTGCTGAGCCCAGGGTGGTCTCTCTGCAGGTGTGTGGGCACAAGCCCTGGGCAAGCTGGCTGGCGTGCAGGTGCCCCTGGTGGCCATGCACCATGCCTACGTGGTGACCGAGCGCATCGAGGGCATCCAGGTCAGTGCTGCTTGCAGGGGCACCTGGGGCAGACCACCCCCCTGGGCACCCCCAGGACTGCACCTCGGATCCTGGGCTCAGTTTTGGTGCCAAGAAGGACACGGAGGGGCTGGAGCAGGTCCAGAGGAGGCCACCAAAGCTGCTGGGGAAGGGTCTGGAGAGCAGGGCTGGGGAGGAGCAGCTGGGGGTGTTTAGTGTGGGGAAGAGGAGGCTGAGGGGAGAGCTCATTGCTCTTCCCCTGGAAGGAGCTTGGAGCCAGGTGGGGTTGGTCTCTTCTCCCTAGTCTCAGGTGGTAGAACAAGAGGAAAAGGCCTGAAATGGTGCCAGGGGAGGGCTGGGTTGGAACAATTTCTCTGCTGCAGGAGTGGTCAGGGACTGGCACAGGCTGCCCAGGGAGGTGGTGGAGTCCCCAGCCCTGGAGGGGTTCAAGAAACCTGTGGCCATGGCACTTGGGAGCATGGTTTAGTGGCCATGGGGGTGTTGGGTTGGTGGTTGGACCCTGCTGGGATTCAGCTCCTGCTGCCCAGAGCATCCCTGGTGCCGGGGAGGAGCAGCCGGAGAGCCGAAGACTCGTGCCAGACTCAGCTTCCAGTTTGGGTGCTGGGGTCATCCCAGAGCCCCAGTTCATCCCCCTCAGCCTCAGCAGGGTGATGCTGGGGTCTCCCCAGAGCTCTCAGCCCCCTCTCAGAGCTCTGCTCCCCCTCGCTGTGCTGCAGAACATGCCCAACGTCCGCGATCACGACGCCTCGGTGTACCTCCGTCTCCAGGGAGATGCCCTCTCCGTGGGTGGCTATGAGTCAAACCCCATCTTCTGGGAGGAGGTGAGTGCTGCCAGCAGGCTTTCCTGGGGAGTGGGGCAGGTTTCCAGGGAGCCCACCCGTGAGCACCTCAATCCCCAGCTCCCACAGGGCTGCTGGGGAAAGCACAGGAGAGCCTCTTCCATTTGGGTCTGTCTGTGGTGTAGAGAGGAGGTGCAGGGACAAGGCAGGGAGGGGAGGTGCAGGGACAAGGCAGGGAGAGGAGGTGCAGGGACAAGGCAGGGAGAGGAGATGCAGGGACAAGGCAGGGAGGGGAGATGCAGGGACAAGGCAGGGAGGGGAGATGCAGGGACAAGGCAGGGAGAGGAGATGCAGGGACAAGGCAGAGAGAGGAGGTGCAGGGACAAGGCAGGGAGAGGAGATGCAGGGACAAGGCAGGGAGAGGAGATGCAGGGACAAGGCAGGGAGAGGAGATGCAGGGACAAGGCAGAGAGAGGAGGTGCAGGGACAAGGCAGGGAGAGGAGGTGCAGGGACAAGGCAGGGAGAGGAGGTGCAGGGACAAGGCAGGGAGAGGAGATGCAGGGACAAGGCAGGGAGGGGAGATGCAGGGACAAGGCAGGGAGGGGAGATGCAGGGACAAGGCAGGGAGAGGAGATGCAGGGACAAGGCAGAGAGAGGAGGTGCAGGGACAAGGCAGGGAGAGGAGGTGCAGGGACAAGGCAGGGAGGGGAGATGCAGGGACAAGGCACAGGCAGGAGATGCAGGGACAAGGCAGGGAGAGGGACAAGGCATAGGGAGGAGATGCAGGGACAAGGCACAGGCAGGAGATGCAGGGACCAGAGGAATGGGATGAAGAGGCTGGGCCTGGCTGGGGGAATTTGGAGGCCAGCATGCAGCCCCTGCCCTGCTGCACCCTCCCTTCCTCCAGCTGTGCTTTGTCCCAGCCCTTTGGCTCGCTTGGGCTCTCCTTGGAAGCCCAAAGCACCCAGAGTCGATTTTCTAGGGCTGTCCAAGGCTGCCAGAGCTGAGAGGCTGTCCCTCCAGCAGCTGCCCTCTCGGTTTGTGCCTCCTGATTGCCTTGCCTCCCACCTCCAGGTATCTGAGAAGTTTGCTTTTGGCCTTTTTGACCTGAACTGGGATGTTTTCATGCAACACATTGAGGGTGCCATCAACAGAGTGCCGGTGCTGGAGCAAACAGGGATCAAATCCACTGTCTGTGGGCCAGGTAATGTGGCACTTGGGCTCCTGCAGGGCTTCTGCTGGAGGCAAGGGGAGAACTTCCTAACCTGGGGAGGAAGAGAAGCCCTGAGAGGAGAGCAAGCAGCTCTGCTGTGGCTGCAGTGGTGCCAGCTTCCAGGGGGTGGCATCCCAGGCTCAGTCCAGCTGGAGGCATAGCTGTGGAGCTCCTTGCCTTGGGCCAGGCTGGAGCTGGGCAGTGCAGGAGTGCAGCCAGAGCTGTGGCCACTGGGCTGGGAAGGCCAGGGGCAGATCTTTTCTCTTCCCAAGCAGTGGCCACTCTTCTCCCCAAGGATTAGCTTGGAGTGGTGTTTGTACTACTTACTGCTGGGCTGGTGGCAGTAGATTGAGCCCAGTTTTTAGCCCCCTATCCCAGTTTTTAGCCCCCTGATCCCAGTTTTTACCCCACAGACCCCAGTTCTTACCCCCCAGATCCCAGTTCTTACCCCCCAGACCCCAGTTCTTACACTCCTGATCCCAGTTTTTACCCCCAGACCCCACTTTTTACCCCCCAGACCCCAGTTTGCACACCACACCCCAGTTTACACCCCAAGCTGTCTGGTGTGGGTGCTCTCCAGCAGGGGTTTGCACAGGCCCCATGGCTGCTAGCCCAGTGGGGAGCAAGAGCTGGCAGCAGGAGGCATCATTAGCACAGGAGCCCAGGGTGGCAGCAGCAGCAGCAGCAAGCCCTCAGCTGAATCAAGCAGCTGAAATGGATGCAATTTGCCATCAGAAAAATCAATGGAGGGGGGAAAAAACAACCCAGGAGCCAGAGAAATGAAATCTGAGCCCAGCTGGGGAAGAGGCAACCAAGAGGTCTGTGCAGCTCCTGCCTCTGCCAGCAGCAGTGTGATGTGCTCACAGAGGGTCATTGACTTGTTTGGGTTGCAAGAGGCCTCTGAGATAGGATAGGATAGAGATTGGATTGGATTGGATTGGATTGGATTGGATTGGATTGGATTGGATTGGATTGAATTGAATTGAATTGAATCAACCAAGTTGGAAGAGACCTTCAAGATCATCCAGTCCAACCTATCACCCAACACCATCTGATCAACTAAACCATGGCACCAAGCCCCCCATCCAGTCTCCTCCTGAACACCTCCAGGGATGGGGACTCCACCACCTCCCTGGGCAGCACATCCCCAGGGCCAATCTCTCTCTCTATGAAGAATTTCTTCCTCACCTCCAGCCTAACCTCCCCTGGCACAGCTTGAGACTGTGTCCTCTTGTTCTGGTGCTGCTTGCCTGGCAGAAGAGACCAACCCCCACCTGGCTACGACCTCCCTCCAAGGAGTTGTAGACAGCAAGAAGGTCTCCTCTGATCACCCAGTCCAACCCTCAGCCCAACCCCACCACGGCCACTAAACCCTGGCCCCAGGTGCCATGGCCACAGGTTCCCTGAGCACCTCCAGGGATGGGGACTCCACCACCTCATGTGTGTGGAACCATCCCAGCTCAGGTAGTTTGGGGCTCTGAGCAGCCTGCTCTGGCTGCAGATTCCCTGCTGAGTGCAGGGGGTTGGGCTGGGTGAGCTGTTGAGGTCCTTCCAACCCAAACCAGGGTAGGATTAGCCTGGAGAAGAGGAGGCTCAGGGGAGACCTTCTTGCTCTCTGCAACTCCCTGCAGGGAGGTTGCAGCCAGGTGGGGGTTGGGCTCTTCTCCCAGGCAAGCAGCAGCAGAACAAGAGGACACAGTCTCAAGCTGTGCCAGGGGAGGTTTAGGCTGGAGGGGAGGAAGAAATTCTTCCCAGTGAAAGAGATTGGCCCTGGGGGTGTGCTGCCCAGGGAGGTGTTGGAGTCCCCATCCCTGGAGGTGTTTAGGAAGAGCCTGGCTGAGGCACTTGGTGCCATGGTTGAGTTGATCAGATGGTGTTGGGTGAGAGGTTGGACTGGATGATCTCAAAGGTCTTTTCTAACCTGGTTAATTCCATTCCATTATTCCATTTCATTCCATTCCATTCCATTCCATTCCATTCCATTCCATTCCATTCCATTCCATTCCATTCCTCTCCTGTGTGTGTGCAGGCAGCCAGCCCCAGGCAAGCCTCCTGCATGCTGCTGGGCATCCCAGTACCAGGGCAGCCTTCCCTTTGCTCTCCTCCTTGGGCTTTCCTGGAGAGGTGCAGATGAGGGATGCCTGGGCTGAGGTGCTGGGGAGTGCTCAGGGTTGGTCCAGTCCTGGCCCCATCAAGCTCCCTGGGAGCAGGAGCTGGCCAAGGCTGCAGGAACCCTGCTCCTGAAGTGTGTGCTGTGCCCTGGCCCTGCTGCCACATCCCTCTCTCTCTCTCTTGCAGAGTCATTCACAGCTGACCACAAGCCACTCATGGGGGAAGCCCCAGAGGTCAGAGGCTTCTTCCTTGGCTGTGGCTTCAACAGTGCTGGTAAGAGAGTCCTGGAGGGATCACCCCTCAGCCACCCCAGCCTGGGCAGAGCCTGGCACCCACAGCCAGGCTGGGCCTCCTGGCCTCCCCTGGGACCTTGCCTCTTCCCCCAGGGATGATGCTGGGAGGTGGCTGTGGGAAGGAGCTGGCTCACTGGATCATCCATGGGCGGCCAGAGAAGGACATGTATGGCTATGACATCAGGCAAGTCACCCTGGCTGCCACAGGGCCCTGGGGGCTCCTGCTCTGACCCCCAGTGTGCTTGGGTGCTCCTTGAGGATGGGTTTGGAGGGAAGGTTGGATGCTGGCATCAGGAGTGGAGGTCACCCTGGCTGCTCCATATCCCTGTGGGCTCCTGCTCTGGCCCCCAGTGTGCTTGGGTGCTCCTTGGGGCTGGGTTTGGAGGGAAGGTTGGATGCTGGCATCAGGAGTGGAGGTCACCCTGGCTGCCACAGGGCCCTGGGGGCTCCTGCTCTGACCCCCCTTGTGACTGGGTGATCCCTGGGGATGGGTTTGGAGGGAAGGTTGGATGCTGGCATCAGGAGTGGAGGTCACCCTGGCTGCCACAGATCCCCTGTGGGCTCCTTCTCTTCCTCCCCACGTCCTTGGGTGGTCCTTGGGGATGGGTTTGGAGGCAGGGCTGGATGCTGGCATCAGGAGTGGAGGTCACCCTGGCTGCCACAGATCCCCTGTGGGCTCCTTCTCTGACCTCCCTTGTGCTTGGGTGCTCCTTGGGGCTGGGTTTGGACGCAGGGCTGGATGCTGGCATCAGGAGTGGAGGTCACCCTGGCTGCTCCATATCCCTGTGGGCTCCTGCTCTGCCTCCCCATGTCCTTGGGTGCTCCTTGGGGCTGGGTTTGGAGGCAGGGCTGGCTGTGGGTGTCAGGCAGCATCCGTGTGTCCCTCTGAGGAGCTGGAATCAATTAGGCTGAATGGCTTTAATGGGTTTCCACCTGGGGTTTATCTCATCTGCCTCATCCCAGCTTCCAGCACAAACACTTTCCAGCAGGCAGGAGATGGCAGCCATGGGAGAGGGCAGGGTAATGATGTTTGGGCTCTGTTGTTGTTCAATTAGTGCTGTGCCTTATCCTCTGAGTCAATAATGGGAGGGTGATGATTTTAACAGCAGAGAGATTAGCTTCCCCCCCACCTCCCCCCCCTGCAGCACCACACGGGCCAGGAGTTTGGGCTGTGCAGATGTTGGCTCAGTAATTGCTGCTGACTTGCTTGGTTGTCTCTGATTGGGGCTGGGCTTTCTTCTTGGGCTGCCACTGCCGGCAGCCAGCTCCTCAGGGACAGCCACGGTGGGAGGCTGCTGCACAGCTCATGGCCTCGGGCTGGGAGAGAGGGGAGGAGGTGCTGATGGCTGCAGAGGGCAGGGGGAGAAGCCTCCAGCTGCCTGCCTCCAGCAGCCTTCCTCCAGCTGCCTTCCTCCAGCAGCCTTCCTCCAGCTGCCTGCCTCCAGCAGCCTTCCTCCAGCAGCCTTCCTCCAGCTGTCTTCCTCCAGCTGCCTTCCTCCAGCAGCCTTCCTCCAGCTGCCTGCCTCCAGCTGCCTGCCTCCAGCAGCCTGCCTCCAGCAGCCTTCCTCCAGCAGCCTTCCTCCAGCAGCCTTCCTCCAGCTGCCTGCCTCCAGCTGCCTGCCTCCAGCTGCCTGCCTCCAGCTGCCTTCCTCCAGCTGCCTGACTCCAGCTGCCTTCCTCCAGCTGCCTGCCTCCAGCTGCCTGCCTCCAGCTGCCTGCCTCCAGCTGCCTGCCTCCAGCTGCCTTCCTCCAGCTGCCTGCCTCCAGCTGCCTTCCTCCAGCAGCCTTCCTCAGGGAATGCATCAGATGGGAAGGGTCCCCCGGAGGTGACCCTGCCCAAGGACATCCTGAACTGGAGCAGGTGGCTGGAGGCCCCAGCAGGAGTGATCTTGGCTGTCTCCTCAAGCACACCTCTGGGCAGCCTGCTGGCTGGACAGGCTGGACAGATGGACAGAGTCCAAGGGCATGTTACTGAACACATCCAAGTGCCAGGTCCTGCACATTGGCCACAGCAACCCCAGGCAGTGCTACAGGCTGGGGTCAGACTGGCTGAGAGCAGCCAGGCAGAGAGGGACCTGGAGGTAGTGGTGGACAGCAGCTGAACATGAGCCAGCAGTGTGCCCAGGTGTTCAAGAAGGCCAAGGGCATCCTGGCCTGGAACAGGAAGGTCATTCTGCCCTGTGCTCAGTACTGGTCAGGCCACACCTTGAGTCCTGTGTCCAGTTCTGGGCTCCTCAGGTTAGGAAGGAGGTTGAGCTGCTGGAAGGTGTCCAGAGAAGGGCAACAAAGCTGGGGAGGGGTCTGGAGCACAGCCCTGGGAGGAGAGGCTGAGGGAGCTGGGGTTGCTTAGCCTGCAGAAGAGGAGGCTCAGGGGAGACCTTCTTGCTCTCTGAAACTCCCTGAAGGGAGGTTGTAGCCAGGAGGGGGTTGGTCTCTTCTCCCAGGCAGCCAGCACCAGAACAAGAGGACACAGTCTCAAGCTGTGCCAGGGGAGGTTGGGGCTGGATGTTAGGAAGAAATTCTTCCCAGCAAGAGAGATTGGCCATTGGGATGTGCTGCCCAGGGAGGTGGTGGAGTCCCCATCCCTGGAGGTGTTTAGAAAGAGCCTGGCTGAGGCCCTTGGTGCCATGGCTGAGTTGATCAGATGCTGCTGGCTGCTGGGTTGGTCTGGATGATCTCTGAGCTCTTTTCCATCCTGGCTGATTCTGTGTTGTGTAATTTCAGCCCCCAGCAGCTGTATCCACAGCTGGCCAGGGGGGCCATGGCCCTGGGGAGGAGGCCTGCTGTGTGCTGGAGGGCTGATGGCAGTGCTGCTGTGTGCTGCCTTGCAGGAGGTTCCACCACTCCCTCACGGGCAACCGGCGCTGGGTGCGGGAGCGCAGCCACGAGTCCTACGCCAAGAACTACTCCGTGGTCTTCCCCCACGACGAGCCCCTGGCGGGGCGCAACGTCAGGAGGGATCCCCTGCACCAGGTGAGGGCACCACACCCCTCCCCAGGCTGCTGGAGGAGCCCCACAGGGTCCTGGCACCGCGGCAGAGGCAGCAAGGAGCGGCCGCGGCTCCCTCGCGCCGCAGCCTCGCTCCCGTCCGTCCCTCCGGGGAGCTGCAGCCCTGGGTGCTGGCAGGGACCCCTGGGGATCATCTGCTCCGAGCAGGCTCACCCCCAGCAGCTTGCCCAGGTCTGTGGTTCACAGAGTGACAGATGGCATTGGGTTGGAAAGGAGCCTCAAAGGTGCAACCTTGTGCAACCCCCCTGCAGTCGGCAGGGACAGCTCCGACTGGAGCAGGCTGCCCAGGGCCACAGCCAGTCTGATCCTCAGTGTCTCCAGGGGTGCAGCTCAAGCACATCCCTGGGCAGCCTGAGCCAGCATTGTACCACTTGCATTGCAAGCAACTTCCTCCTTATGTCCAGCCTAAACCTACCCTGCTGCAGTCCCCAACCCTCTGCTGCAGTCCCCAACCCTCTGCTGCAGTCCCCAACCCTCTGCTGCAGTCCCCAACCCTCTGCTGCAGTCCCCAACCTCTGCTCCAGTCCCCAACCACTGCTCCAGATCCAAACCATTGCTCCAGGCTCCAACCACAGCTGCAGTGTCCCCAACCCTCTGCTGCAGTCCCCAACCACTGCTGCAGTCCCCAGCCACTGCTGCAGACCCAAACCACTGCTCCAGTTCCCAACCACTGCTCCAGTTCCCAACCACTGCTCCAGTTCCCAACCACTGCTCCAGTCCCAACCCTCTGCTCCAGTCCCCAATCACTGCTTCAGATCCAAACCACTGCTCCAGACCCAAACCATTGCTCCAGATCCAAACCATTGCTCCACTCCCCAACCTCTGCTGCAGTCCCCAACCTCTGCTGCAGTTCCCAACCTCTGCTGCAGTCCCCAACCTCTGCTGCAGTCCCCAACCTCTGCTGCAGTCCCCAACCTCTGCTGCAGTCCCCAACCTCTGCTGCAGTCCCCAACCTCTGCTGCAGTCTCCAACCTCTGCTGCAGTCCCCAACCACTGCTGCAGTCCCCAACCACTGCTCCAGTTCCCAACCATTGCTCCAGATCCAAACCACTGCTGCAGTTCCAAGGCATTGCTCCAGACTCCAACCATTGCTCCAGATTCCAACCAGGTCCAGGTGGGTTTGGAAGCTCCCCAGAGCAGGAGACTCCACAACCTCTCTGGGCAGCCTGCTGCAGGGCTCCAGCACCCTCCCACCAAAGTTGCTCCTCCTGTTCAGAGGGAAGCTTTAGGCTTGCAGTTGAGAGTGGCTGATCTTCGAAGCTCCCTTCCAGCCCAGGTCCCCCTGTGCTTGATTCTCAGGCTGGCAAGCAGGAGCTGAAGCAGCCCCAGAGCCACCCCCTGGTGCCTGGTGGAGAGCTGAGCTGTCTGCTGTCACCGAGGGGGCAATTTCCTCTTGTCCTAGCACCTCTTGGAGGTGAGGCTCCCCAGAGTGCCAGCCTGGGCTTTGTACCCACAGCTCCAGAGCATGGGGCTGGGTTTTATAAATAGCCAACCTGAATCACTTCTGAAACCTGCAGCAGCAACCACCACAACAAAAGCAAATCCTTTTCCCCCACCCCCCACCTCCCCTCCCCTTTTTCCTCTCAAAGAAGGCCCCAAACAAAACCCCAAAGCCCTCTTAATGGAGCCCTAATTAACTGCCTGCTGAGAGCTCTTTGTATCCTGAGAGCAGAGGAGGCTGCAGCTCTCCCATCTCACAAGGTTGTTATGTAATTACCCTTGCAAACATCAGAGGTGGGGGGGGGGGGGAGGAGGGAGGAATCTTCCTGGCTGGCTGGAACATCTCTGGGGCAGTCATTCATTGCCAGGGTGCCACAGCTGGGATGCCAGGAGCCTGCCCGCTGAGGCTTTGGGCAGGTTCCTTTCCTTCTGCCTTTGATCTGAGGAGAAAGTTCTTCCCAGAAAGAGGAATTGGCCCTTGGGATGTGCTGCCCAGGGGGGTGGTGGAGTCCCCATCCCTGGAGGGGTTCAGGAGGGGATTGGATGTGGCTCTTGGAGCCATGGTTCAGTTGTCAGGAGGTGTTGGGTGATAGGTACTAGGTTGGACTTGGTGGCCAGCAGGAGCAGGGAGGTCATTCTGCCCTGTGCTCAGCACTGCTGAGGCCACACCTTGAGTCCTGTGTCCAGTTCTGGGCTCCTCAGGGTAGGAAAGATGTTGAGCTGCTGGAAGGTGTCCAGAGAAGGGCAACAAAGCTGGGGAGGGGTCTGGAGCACAGCCCTGGGAGGAGAGGCTGAGGGAGCTGGGGTTGCTTAGCCTGCAGAAGAGGAGGCTCAGGGGAGACCTTCTTGCTCTCTCCAACTCCCTGCAGGGAGGCTGTAGCCAGGTGGGGGTTGGTCTCTTCTCCCAGGCAGGCAAGCAGCACCAGAACAAGAGGACACAGTCTCAAGCTGTGCCAGGGGAGGTTTAGGCTGGAGGTGAGGAAGAAAGATCTTCATGGAAAGAGAGATTGGCCATGGGGATGTGCTGCCCAGGGAGGTGGTGGAGTCCCCATCCCTGGAGGTGTTTAGAAAGAGCCTGGCTGAGGCCCTTGGTGCCATGGTTGAGTTGATCAGATGGTGCTGGGTGGGAGGTTGGACTGGATGATCTCAAAGGTCTTTTCCAACCTGGTCTGGTCTGCTCTGCTGTGCTCTGCTCTGCTCTCTCTCTGAGGTCTTTTCCATCCTGGCTGACTCCCTGACTGCTTCTGCAGGAGCTGCTGCGTCAGGGCTGCGTCTTCCAGGAGCGCCACGGCTGGGAGAGGCCAGGCTGGTTCCACCCCGGGGGGCCAGCCCCGGTAAGCAGAGCTCATGTTTTTTGGGAGGGGAGAGGGAGGCATTCAGCCCAGGGGGGTACCAGTTGTGCCCCAGCACACCTAGGGTGAACAGGCTGCCCAGGGAGGTGGTGGCAGCCTCCTCCCTGGAGGTGTTTGCAGGCTGGAGGTGGCTGTGAGCAACCTGCTGTGGTGTGAGGTGTCCCTGCCCATGGCAGGGGGTTGGGACTGGCTGAGCCTTGAGGTTCCTTCCAACCCTGACAATTCTGTGGCAGGGCTAAGGCCCATCACTGTGGGCAGGGGTACTGGGATGGGGACACATCACCACAGGCAGGAATGCTGGGGGCAGGAACCATCCCCATGGGCAGGGATGTTGGGATGGGCATCCACCCCCATGGGCAGGGATGCTGGGATGGGCATCTATCCCTGAGGACAGGGATGTGGGGATGGGAACCCATCCCTGAGGGCAGGGATGTGGGGATGGGCATCCATCACCCTGGGCAGGGATGTGGGGATGGGAACCCATCACCCTGGGCAGGGATGTGGGGATGGGAACCCATCCCCGAGGGCAGGGACACTGGAACTGGGAGCCATCACCACAACCAAGTCCTGCACAGCCTCAACTCCTCTCCTGGCATGGAGTGAATGCAGCTGGGAGCTTCAGCCTCACATCTTCTTCCTCCCTGCCCAGGTCCTGGATTACGACTACTACGGCGCCTACGGGCAGGAGCGGCACAGGGACTACAGCTACGAGAGGCTGCTGGGGGAGGAGTACACCTTTGACTTCCCCCCACACCATGACATCGTGAGTGGGGGCCTGGGGGGGTGCCCTCTCCCAGGCTGCTCTTCTCCAGCCTCAACACCCCCAGGCCTCTCAGCCTTCCCCCCTCACAGAGCTGCTCCAGGCCCCTCAGCATCTCCGGGCTCTCTCCAGCAGTTCCTTTTCTCTCCTGAGCTGGGGAGCCCAGACCTGAACCCAGTGCTGCAGCTGTGGCCTCACTGGGGCAGGGCAGAGGGAGAGGAGAACCTCCCTCAGCCTGCTGGCTGCACTCTTCTTCGTGCCCCCCAGGATGCCTTGCTGGCTCTTGGGGAGCTCGTTGGCCCCCAGCACCCCCCAGGTCCTTCCCCCTCAGGGCCATCCCCCTCTGCTGTCCTGGTGCAGGGGTAGCTCCTCCTCCCCCGGTGCCAGACCCTGCTCTCATGGGCTTGCTCTCTTTGCATGGCTTCCACAGCCCCACAGAACATCAGGGGCTGGAAAGGACCTCCAGAGAGCATAGAAACATGGAATCAGAGATCAGCAAGTCCAAGCTGTCACCCAGCACCTCCTGACAGCTAAACCATGGCTTCAAGTGCCACATCCAATCCCCTCCTGAACACCTCCAGGGATGGGGACTCCACCACCCCCCTGGGCAGCACATCCCAATGGCTAACAACTCTCTCTGGGAAGAACTTTCTCCTCACCTCCAGCCTAAACTTCCCCTGGCACAGCTTGAGACTGTGTCCTCTTGTTCTGGTGCTGGGTGCCTGGGAGATCATCCAGTCCACCCCCCCCTGCCATGGCAGGAGCCCCCAGGCTAGTCTGCACAGGCTGCTTTGGCAGCCTTGCAGCCTTCTGAGGGCAGCAGGGGAGGCTCCTGGTGTGGTTCCCCATCCCAGGGATGGTTTCCATGCCTGGCTCCATGTGTGGCTCCAGCCCAGCCCTCTGCCTGCCTCTCCTTGCAGATCAGGAGGGAGTGCCTGGCCTGCAGGAACGCCCTGGCTCTCTTTGACATGTCTTACTTTGGCAAGTTCTACCTGGTTGGGCCTGAAGCAAGCAAAGCAGTGGACTGGCTCTTCACAGCTGATGTCAGCAAGGCTCCAGGTACTGACTGCCTCAGCCCCAGGCTCTGGCTGCAGGCTGGGAAACCGCAGCTGCCACCACACCAACCCCTGAGGGCTCTGCCTGTCCCTCCTGGACTGCTGGAGGTTGGAAGGGGCCTCAAAAGGTCATCTTGGCCAAGCACCCTGCAGGCTGCAGGGACACCTCCAACTGCAGCAGGTTGCTCAGAGCCACATGGAGTCTGACCTTGAATGTCTCCAGGGATGGAGTCTCCATCCCCTCCCTGGGCAGCCTGTGCCAGGCTCTCCCCAGCCTCCCTGTGCAGAGCTCCCTCCTGATGCCCAACCTAACCCTGCCCTGCTGCACTTTCAAACCAGTCTCCCTCATCCTACCCCCACAGCCCCTCCCCAGCTTGCTTCCAGGTGCCCTTCAGGTGCTGAAATGCAGCCCCAAGGTCTCCCTGGAGCCTTCCCTTCTCCTCCAGGCTGAGCAGCCCCAGCTCTGGCCCTGCAGGGGAATGGATTCTGCTCTCATTTCCCCTGGGTCAGCTGTGCTGAAGGGGTGGTGGAGAGTGTGTGTGTGTGTGGGGGGGGGGGTCTGACCCTCTGGCTCCAGATGTGGCTCAGCTGGCTCACAGCTGGCAGTGTGATGGCTGCCAGAGTGAACCAGAGCCCAGCCATGGTCTGCATGGGGAGCAGCTGCCCCTCCTCCAGGGCCAGCAGGCAGCTCCTGGCAGTCCCTGAGGAGTCAGCTTCAGCTCCTCACACAGAGCTCAAGGGGGAAAAAGCCCAACTGCTGTCTGCCTGCTGGTGCTGGGACCTCCAGGGCTGGCCAGGGCTTACCCAGAGAGGGGCAGCAGCTGTAGGGGTGAGAGCTCCACTCCCTGGCACCCTGCAGTGCCAGGCTCATGGCCCTGTGCCCACCTCCTGCCCCAGGCTCCACGGTGTACACCTGCATGCTGAACAAGCAGGGGGGGTGTGGAGAGCGACCTGACTGTCAGCAGGATCAGCCCTGGGCACCCAGGCTCCCCCCTGGCCCCTGCCTTCCAAGGTACATGGAGCTGCTGCAGCTGGGCACCTTCTGCAGCTGGGCACCTTCTGCAGCTGGGCACCTTCTGCAGCTGCCAGGGGGCTGGGCTGGGGGCCACTGGGTGGGGGTCACTTGGGGGGGGGGTCACTTGGGTGGGGGTCACTGGGGGGGGTCACTGGGGGATGTCACTGGGTGGGGGGGCACTCTGTGAGGGTCATTCTGTGAGGGTCACTGGGGGGTGTCACTGGGGGGTGTCACTGGGTGGGGGTCACTGGGTGGGGGTAACTTGGGGGGGTGTCACTGGGTGGGGGTCACTGGGTGGGGGTAACTTGGGGGGGGTGTCACTGGGTGGGGGTCACTGGGTGGGGGTCACTGGGTGGGGGTAACTTGGGGGGGTGTCACTGGGGGGTGTCACTGGGTGGGGGTCACTGGGTGGGGGTAACTTGGGGGGGTGTCACTGGGTGGGGGTCACTGGGTGGGGGTAACTTGGGGGGGTGTCACTGGGTGGGGGGTCACTGGGTGGGGGTCACTGGGGGGTGTCACTGGGTGGGGATAACTGGGTGGGGGTAAGTTGGGGGGTGTCACTGGGTGGGGGCAACTTGGGGGGGTGTCACTGGGTGGGGGTCACTGGGTGGGGGTAAGTTGGGGGGTGTCACTGGGTGGGGGGCAACTTGGGGGGGGTGTCACTGGGTGGGGGTCACTGGGTGGGGGTCACTGGGTGGGGGTCACTGGGGGGGTCACTGCCAGCACCCCCTGCTGCCTGCCTGCCTCTTCCTGCTGTGTCAGTGCACACTAAGCCATCTCCAGCCCCTGGCAGCTCCCGGGGGGGCCCAGCAGCATCTCCTCCCTCCCCACCAGGCTGGGGGGGCCCCAGGCAGGGGGTGATTGCATTTCCCTAATGCAGCTGCCTGGCCCTTTCCACCTGCACCCCTTGCTCCCTGTAAGCTGATTATGCCCCTTGGCCCCCGGGGCCTGCACTGCTCGGTGGCATTATTGGGTTTGGCCAGCCCCAGCTGCCAGCTCTGACCTTCTCCCCAAGTCCTTATCAGCTGCAATGAAGAGGAATGGAAAGGCAGCAGAGCAATCAGCCCCGGGGGGCAGGAATGGCATTAGGGAGGAGGAGGAGGAGGAGGAGGCTGAGCTGATTGCTGGCACCACTGCCAAACCCCCTGCCCAGTGCCAGCAGGGCTGCCAGCAGGAGGAAGCTTGGCACTGGGGGTCCCACAGAGCCCCACTCTCAGGCTTGCAGGAGCAGCCCCACAGTAGGCTGCCTCAGCTGGGGGGGTTGGCCTCAGGGGGGCTGGCTCTGCCCCAGCACATCAGAGTCATGGACTCAAGGAATGGGTTGGGGTGGGAGGGAGCTTAAAGCTCAGCCAGTTCCAGCCCCACTGCCATGGGCAGGGACAGCTCCCTCCAGCCCAGGCTGCTCAAGGTCTCATCCAGCCTGGCCTGGAGCAGCTCCAGGGAGGGCACAGCCACAGCCTCCCTGGGCAGCCTGTGCCTGAGTCCCACCTCCCTCCCTGGCAAGAATTTCTTCCTCATCTCCAGTTTCAATCTCCCCTCCCCAGGCTTCAATCCATTCCTCCTCACCCTATCACTCCCAGCCCTTAGCAAAAGTCCTTTCCTAGCTCTCTTGTATCCTCCTTCAGGTACTGGAAAGCTGCTCTAAGGTCTTCCCAGAGCCTCCCCTCCCTCTCCCCCTCCCTCTCCCCCTCCCTCTCCCCCTCCCTCTCCCCCTCCCTCTCCCCCTCCCCTCTCCCCCTCCCTCTCCCCCTCCCTCTCCCCCTCCCTCTCCCCCTCCCTCTCCCCCCTCCCTCTCCCCCTCCCTCTCCCTCTCCTCCCTCTCCCTCTCCCTCTCCCTCTCCCTCTCCCCCTCCCCCTCCCCCTCCCCCTCCCCCCTCCCCCTCCCCCTCCCCCTCCCCCTCCCCCTCCCCCTCCCCCTCCCCCTCCCCCTCCCCCTCCCCCTCCCCCTCCCCCTCCCCCTCCCCCCCTCCCCCTCCTTCTCCCTCATCCCCTCCCTCACCCTCTCCCTCCCCCTTCCCCTCCCCTCCCCCTGGCATGCTGCTGGTGAGCCCTTCCCTTCCCTTCCCTTCCCTTCCCTTCCCTTCCCTTCCCTTCCCTTCCCTTCCCTTCCCTTCCCTTCCCTTCCCTTCCCTTCCCTTCCCTTCCCTTCCCTTCCCTTCCCTTCCCTTCCCTTCCCTTCCCTTCCCTTCCCTTCCCTTCCCTGGGGGACTCCTGCACCCTTCTGCCTGGGGTGGCAGAGCCAGAGGCTTTGTTGAGCTCTGGGGGAGTTTAATTGGAGCCAAGTCCTGTTGCCCCAATGACAGCAGGTGGCTGCACTCAGTGTGGTTGTGACAGCTGCTTCTGGAGTGGCAGGAAGGCAGAGGGAAGGTTGGCTCTGGATTTCTCAGCTCCCAGCCTCCTGGGGGCTTTGCCATCCAGGGGCACAGGCAGGGTGCAGTTCCTCCCCATGCAGTGGGCTCCATATCAGATGGATTAAACCCAGCCAAGGCTGGGGACCCAAGCACTGCCCTGGGCAGCCTGCTCCAGCCTCTGAGAACCCTTTCAGCCAAGGAGTTGCTTCTAGTGCCCAACATAAACCTCTCCTGCTGCAACTTGAGAGCATTTCCCTTTGTCCTACCAGTTGTGATCTGCGAGAAGAGACCAAGACCCAACCTCTCCACAGCCCTTTGGCAGCTGCCTTGACCTAGGAGCTGTTTGAGCTCCCAATTTTGTTGATGATTCCCACTGGGCTGCCCCAGCTGGAGGGGCTCAGGGCTGCATTCCAGCCTCTGGAGAGCAAAACCAGCCCTGGCTTGAGCTGGACATTGGCCTCAGCCCAACGTTCTGGAGCCTGAAAGGCTGCTGGGGCTTTGTCTTCCAGGAGATGGCTACTACCTGGCTATTGGTGGGGCTGTGGCCCAGCACAACTGGTCACACATCACCACTGTGCTGCAGGACATGAAGTTCCAGTGCAAGCTCCTGGACTGCTCAGAAGAGTTGGGCATGATGAGCATCCAGGGCCCTCTGAGGTGAGCATCCTGGCACCATGAGGGTGCAGGGAGGGGTGGAAGCGTGGAGGGAGGGATGGAAGGGTGGAGGGAGGG